>NC_079227.1:6909203-7031703 GCF_029633865.1 Lampris incognitus
AGACAGACAGACAGACAGACAGACAGACAGATAGAATGACAGGCAGGCAGGCAGGCAGACAGGCAGGCAGGCAGGCAGGCAGGCAGGCAGGCAGACAGACAGGCAGGCAGGCAGACAGGCAGGCAGGCAGACAGACAGGCAGGCAGACAGGCAGGCAGGCAGACAGACAGGCAGGCAGGCAGGCAGGCAGGCAGACAGACAGGCAGACAGGCAGGCAGGCAGGCAGACAGGCAGGCAGGACAGGAGAAACATTAAGGGTTTATTCTCCTCCTCCTCCTCCTCCTCTGCGTCAAGAGGAGGGGTGATTATATAAAAGACATCTAGGATTCTAGAATTCTCCATGCAGATCAAAGCGCTGTGCAATCTGCATATATGCAGCGTCCAGGGAGCACCGGGAGGAGCATGTCTTGTGTGTGTGTGTGCGTCAAATATAAGCTTCTTTGCAGAATGTTTAGGGGGACTTTGTGTTCAGATGAGCCACTTGGAATCTAAAGTCTTCAAAAGACCTCCTCAGTTTACTAACACTCATTCTTTTTTCCTTCCTTTTCATGCGCGCTCATCATTAAGACCGCCAAGGCCGTTCGGTTCCGTTCATTTGGCCCAATTAAAAAAGGCGGCGCGGTTTCTGTGAGACGTTACATTGACTCGGTGTGAGCGGTCCAAACAGCTTGAAGGATTCTGCGCATGGATGGTCCTGAATATGTTCTGATGTGTAGCAGCCCGGGAACCGCCGCAGCCGGGACGCGAACCCGGGTCTCCCGCACCACGGGCGACAACACCATCCAGATGACCAAAGGGTCCGACCCGTTAGCTAAGAGCTAGCGAGTCTATTCATCCGTGGTCGTTACATATGTATGCGTAACGGCCAGAAATGAGTACACTCGCTAGCCGGTTGGCTAACGGGTCGGACCCTTTAGTCCCGGGTTCGCGTCCCGGCTGCGGCGGTTCCCGGGCTGCCCCCTGAGTTCGCTTCATTGGTGTCAGAAGTGGGACGGTGAGACCGTGAGGCCATCGGAAGCGCGTGCGCCCACAGGCGTGAGGGAGCTGGTATGCTGAAGCGGGGGGACGTGCTTCCCGAAGGAGGGGGGGTGGTGTAACGACCGCGGATGTGTAGACCGGGTCGGACGCTTTAGTCGACTGGGTTAAACGCATAGTCGCCCCCGTGGTGCGGGAGACCCGGGTTCGCGTCCCGGCTGCGGCGCTTCCCTGCTGCCCCCGCCCCTCCCGAATTCGCTACGTGTATGGGTCTACCGGGATCTAGACTAAAACCACCCCCCTGAGTCTAGATGACAGTCTGGATATTGGCTTTGGAATGAGGCAACTGCTGACTGAGTCACGTTATTGAGGAAAGGACACGACGAGTTGAGAAGACACCGTTTCATGGACCAATTCTGCCCCCTGCTGTTCTTAAAACGCCTCTCAACCAAAATCAAACGGGGACTTGTATTCGGAGGGAAAGACGGTCAGTTACGGTCACTCCAGCTCAGTCATCTGTGGGAATTGATTTTTATTTGTCCTGAAAACACAGACTTCCACAATCCGCCCATTCCTCTCCCCATAACTCTTCATTTAACACTCCCGCGTCCCACTCACCCCCCATCCTCTTGCACTGGATCCAAAGGAGGTGAACCAAGTGCAGCTGGACTTGGTATAGATCCGTGAGACGTTCGCCTCTCATGCAAGAGGCTTCCTCAGTTCCTGCCTTTCTGACTAGACCAAGCCGGTCTGACCGGCTGCTGATGAGACTCAGCACTCATCCTCTTGCACTGTAAACCAAGCTCGGGTGAGGAGAAACCTCCAGCAAGTCAACTACGAGGGCAAGGTTTAGCGGGCTTCCCCTGAATTTCACGATGTGAATAAATAGTTCACGGAAGATTACATCACCCAGAATCCTCTCAAGATAACCGAGCACACATTCACGCAAACAAAAGTCAAGTTTTACAAACATAATTATTGATCTCTCGAGAAATACATTCATATATCAAAAGTGAATAGTATCAATAAAGTTAAGAAAAGTATGTATTTCTATGGGAAAGTAGATAAATCAACGTTTTGCCGATAATATTTCTCTTATGGGGTTGCCTACTGGTGATCTCTGAAGGAAGCTCATAGTTTTCCAGCACGGTGTATCGATCAGTTGATCAGTATCGGCCAATAATTGCTTCAAAATGTGCTGTCGGAAGTGGTAGAGATGTTGTAACTCGTCAGTGTGACGCAGGAACATGATGACGTGTTAATCATGCGCCGGTGGTGACGACGCGCGTAGATGGACCGGCAGGTGGCGCTACAGCCTATGAAGAGACGGAGGCCCATTTGGAATGACCTACAAATAGCTTGGACTGGAGGGGACGGTGCGACAGTCACAGTTCACAGAGAAGCTTTAAGGACCAACCTGCTGCAGAACGAGTGTAGGAACGAAAGATGTCTGAACACGTGCTGCCGAAATAAACGTGACGTCATTTGTGCTCGTCAGTGAATGCAGACACCTGGAAAGAGTGTTTAGCGATAAATCAAGACAGGTAATGATATAATGATGAAGCAGTGTTTTGTACACGTGTGCATCCGCACCACCAAGCACCACAGCGATGACAGATTAACTACCCTGATGGAGACTCAAACACCGCGGCGGGGGGGGGGTCAGTATGGGCGGAACGGAATTGATCGGTTATCGGTAAAAATCTCAATATCGTGCACCCTTACTTGCTACACCACCACCACCACCACCTAACCCCTCCATAGTAGTTCAGATATGTTGAGGTCATCAGCAGAGATGTCCTCCTAGAAAGCACGTGTGTATATTTGTACTACATATTGTGACGTGCATGGATAAGCAGACACGCCCGGCTGCGGCAGTTCCGGTGGTGCCCCCCCGCCCCCCCCCCCCCCCGAGCGCGCTGCAATACGCTACGGCTGCATCCAGCTGAAAGCTTCTTTTCTTCTTCAGGTTACTGAAATATACAGGGACAGAGAGAAAGAGAAGGCTTCTCTTACAAAAGGTTCAAAGCACTTTTTGTTGTTGTTAACAATCCGACCCAAACCACAGTTGTGTATTTCAAATAATAATTCTTGCGCCACATTCGGCGGCAGTTTAACACGGCACGTGTTTCTAGACTCTTCCAACGTCTCGATGCTGCGTCTGTAAGGTTCTTGAAACAGTGGCGAGAGTTGGATGAACGCGGCCCGGTGTGAGGATCAGGATCATCTGCTGCTGCGACCAGACGTCTGCGTCACTGACACAGCGCAGCACACCTCCTCCACTTCCTGCAGCACACCTCCTCCACTTCCTGCAACACACCTCCTCCACTTCCTGCAGCAACACCGACCCGCATGCTGCAGCAACACCTCCTCCACTTCCTGCAACACACCTCCTCCACTTCCTGCAACACATCTCCTCCACTTCCTGCAACACACCTCCTCCACTTCCTGCAACACACCTCCTCCACTTCCTGCAGCAACACCTCCTCCACTTCCTGCAACACACCTCCTCCACTTCCTGCAGCAACAACGACCCGCATGCTGCAGCAACACCGACCCGCATGCTGCAGCAACACCTCCTCCACTTCCTGCAACACACCTCCTCCACTTCCTGCAGCAACACCGACCCGCATGCTGCAGCAACAACGACCCGCATGCTGCAGCACACCTCCTCCACTTCCTGCAGCAACACCGACCCGCATACTGCAGCAACACCGACCCCCATGCTGCAGCAACAACGACCCGCATGCTGCAGCACACCTCCTCCCCTTCCTGCAACACACCTCCTCCACTTCCTGCAGCAACACCGACCCGCATGCTGCAGCAACACCTCCTCCACTTCCTGCAACACACCTCCTCCACTTCCTGCAGCAACACCGACCCGCATGCTGCAGCAACAACGACCCGCATGCTGCAGCAACACCGACCCGCATGCTGCAGCAACACCTCCTCCACTTCCTGCAACACACCTCCTCACTTCCTGCAGCAACACCGACCCGCATGCTGCAGCACACCTCCTCCACTTCCTGCAAAACACCTCCTCCACTTCCTGCAGCAACACCGACCCGCATACTGCAGCAACACCGACCCGCATGCTGCAGCAACAACGACCCGCATGCTGCAGCACACCTCCTCCCCTTCCTGCAACACACCTCCTCTACTTCCTGCAGCAACACCGACCCGCATGCTGCAGCAACACCTCCTCCACTTCCTGCAACACACCTCCTCCACTTCCTGCAGCAACACCGACCCGCATGCTGCAGCAACACCGGCCCGCGTGCCGCAGCAACACCGACCCGCATGCTGCAACACACCTCCTCCACTTCCTGCAACACACCTCCTCCACTTCCTGCAGCAACACCGACCCGCATGCTGCAGCAACAGCCTCAACTGCCGTTCTCACATGTTTCATATTCAAATGCTGCAATAAGGACCGACCCATATATCCTCTACAGTACCGATATAGATAAGATTTATTTATTTATGTATTACTTTATCATGTGTTAATTATCATCTTCTACAACTAAACCTTCCATCATTCAGCCACAAAACGTTTTGGAAAGGGGGGAGGGGGGTATCTTCCTACTTTTGACAAGATGAGGTAAGTACTGTATGTCTATGAAACACAACTGTGGTTGTTTTTTCCCCTTGAGTTTCCCGCGCTCCACACCCTCCTCCAATGAAACGGGCTGTTATGCGCGTCGTTAACAGAGCCGGCTGCTCTGATTGGCTGGTGATATTTACGGTCCCGCCCCCTCCCTTAGACAGAAATATGGCTGCTCAGCCTTGCTGTCGGCATGGGCGGCCTCAAGTCATTTTTTTTTCGGCCTCATGCAAAATCTGGGTCGATTGTTCCTGGTGTTACGTCACTCTGGGGGACCATTCTGATTGGCTCGTTCAAATGGGGCTATTTGACGCCATCACAAAATCTGTGCAAAGGAGAAAGCAGGGACCAGCGGAGACACCGGATTGCAAAAAAAAGAAGAAGAAGAAGAAGAAGAAAAGGCTCCTGATTGGCTGATAAGGAGCGCGTGCAGGGGAAATTCTCCGTCTCCGTTTACAAGGTCCAGCACGGGGCAGAGACCGGGTCCACTTCTCAGTGCATCTGCTTGACAGCCAGCTGTTGGCATGTAGGAAGAGTCGGACGAAGTATTATACAAAGTGTTGAAAGTCCAAATCACTAGTGGACGTTTAGTTCTGGGGGAAGCCTGGGAATGGTGCTCCTCGTTTATAACAAAACCCAGCCTAAAGCTGGACTTGTCTTCTATAAACCCCCCCCCTTTAAACTGAAACCCAACAATAGCCTTTTTATTTTTTACACAGACAGTATTAATATTAAAATGACTGAAACGAGGATCGCCGGTTCGAATCCCCGTGTTACCTCCGGCTTGGTCGGGAGTCCCTACAGACACAACTGGCCGTGGCTGCGGGTGGGAAGCCGGATGTGGGTGTGTGTCCTGGTCGCTGCACTAGCGCCTCCTCTGGCTGGTCGGAGCGCCTGTTGGGGGGGGGGACTGGGGGGGATAGCGTGATCCTCCCACGTGCTACATCCCCCTGGTGAAACTCCTCGCTGTCAGGGGAAAAGAAGCGGCTGGCGACTCCACATGTATGGGAGGAGGCATGTGGTAGTCTGCAGCCCTCCCCGGATCGGCAGAGGAGGTGGAACAGGGACTGGGACGACTGGGAAGAGTGGGGGCAATTGGCCGGGTACAATTGGGGAGAAATCCAAAAAAAGAAGAAAAAAAATGACTGAAACGTGGTGGGACCGCCGCGCATCTGAATCGAGTCCCTTTCAAACCACGAAAGCCCTGCTGCTCGAGTACTTGGCGCTTTTCCGCCCGATGCCGGAGACCCTCTTGCTCATGCTGCTCCTCGTGGAACCCGACTTCAGCCTCCTGCTGCTGCTGCTGCTCACGCTTTTCAACGGGGTCAGCCTACCAGGCTTCTGCCCCTCCCCTTTCCCCTGCTTGGTGGTGTACTCCAAGCTGACGGAGGAGTAGTCCGGTGGTGGCGGCCCGCGTCTGGAGCAGAACCACTTCTTCGAGGCGTAGCAAAGCTCGGCGAAGCTGGAAACACCCGACACCAGTCCTATGATGAAGTAGAAGCGCAGGAAGATGGTTTTCTCGGCAGGGCGGGAGGTGAAACAGTCCACGGTGTACGGGCAGGGGAAGCGACTGCAGCGAAACTGGGCCTCCACCTTGAAGCCGTACAGCCACCACTGGCCCACCAGGACGCCCACCTCTGCCACCAAGCGGAAGGCCACGTTCACGATGTACAGCCGCTTCCACCACACCTCCTCTCTGTATTGGTGGCTGCTCGGCAGACTTTGCTTGGAGCCGCCTGTCTTCTTGTTGGAGTGGTGCACTGCATACATCATGAAGAGCAGGGACGGCGTGGCGATGGCGATGATGTGGAAGACCCAGAAGCGGTACTGGGAGATGGGGGAGGCTATGTCGTAGCACACCTGCTTGCAGCCCGGCTGGAGGGTGTTGCAGGTAAACTCCTCCTGCTCGTCTCCGAACAGGTCGCTGGCCACCGTGCCCAGAATCAGGATCCTGAAGAACAGCATGAGGAGGAGCCAGAAGCGGCCCAGCATCGGCGAGCGAGCCTCGAGGCTCTCGAAGAATTTGCCGAGGAAGCTCCACTCGCCCATGGTTGACGGAGCCGGGTCAGAGATCTCTACGTGGATTGCTCGCGCAGTGGAAGGGCGAACCCAGAAAAGGTCTGTCTAAGGTCAGATGCTCTTTCCGGTACTTAGGCCATATTCAGGACCACATTTAATCCACTTTCTGGCTCGTGTGAAGATGCCACATAACCCTACTCAAACTCATCGTCTCCAACCGAGATCGCTAAGTGAACTGAATCTGCAGGTCAACGAGGTTTTTGTTTTGGGTTTTTTTCCCCAAGAAGTGGCGGCGGGCCTCGGTTCCTTTTGCCTGAAACAAGCAAAGTAAACAAGAAGCGGCATTAAACATCCTCCCGCACGCAGTCAGGAGTTAAAGCGCTGAAGAAATGACATCAAATCACAGCGCAGCTTTTGCAACTGACGAGTTAAATCACATTCATATCCTCCTTAAGTCAGCCCCCTTCAGTTGAGATTCATAATGACATCTGAGGTGACATACAGACAATAGACAACTTAAATGAATCAGCAGTAACGATTTCACACAAACACAAACACACACATTCTCCGCTGGGACCAAACGCACCTACTAACAGGTGCCATTTCTGGCATATCTAAAGGAACAATGAAGTCAGCCCTGAGGCATCTGCTGTACCTTATGGAGTCACTCGCCTTCTTCTCGGCCTTCGAAGAGGAAGTCCTCAGCCAAACTGGAGAAATGTTATGAGAGGACCAAAAATAAAAAATAGTAAACAGGGTCCCACTTAAACCGTGTGTGCCAGCCCGCTTTGACCTCAGCTCTGGTCTGAGCAGCGTCGAGTCCAGGGTTTCGGTAATGACAGCGAGGGCGGCGACGGCTAAAGGAACTTCCTGCCGCGTCCTAATCTGGACATCAGGAGGCCCAAACGGAGCTGATGTTTACTCTGGAGGGCAGAGTGCTTGATGAGCACTTGAAAGAACTTCCCTAATGGCAGGAAGGCTCTCCATTAATGAGCGGCTGAAGCCAGGAGGCCAAACAGCCGGCTCACAGAGGAAAAGCCTGTATCGGTAGAAACCAAGCGGAGAACACTAAAGTCTGCTTTGAGTGCGTCACACAGATTACACTGCACAACAACAAAACAACAAACAAAACAAAAAAACGGCATATCTGAATGAGTCAAAGTCTTGAAATTCCCGGATTTATCTCGTTTCAGGAATTTCGGGGGAAAAAGGGATCCGCTGGGGCGACCCCCCGAACGGGAGCAGCTGAAAGTCGTGGTAGGTCTTGTTTCAGGGATCATCTGCATCTCGAGAACGACGCACGCTCGCGATTAGAGAACGTTTAAATATCGCACTGCAACGACGGGTCATTTTATTTGCTTGGGGGATTTCCTAGCTTGAATGTACAAAATGTCGTCTCGGTTTTGAGGAGGCATTTCTGCAGGGATGGTTCAATAAGAGACACTCTGCACGTCCTTCTGAAACACAAGCTGCGTTTGAAGAAGGATCAGCGTCGCTCAAAGGTTTTGGTTTTGTTAACTTATTTTGGAAGTATGAAGGTGGCGCAGGGGTTAGCACGGTCGCCTCACAGCAAGAAGGTCCTGGGTTCGAGCCCCGGGGTAGTCCAACACTGGGGGTCGTTCCGGGTCGTCCTCTGTGTGGAGTTTGCACGTTCTCCCCGTGTCTGTGTGGGTTTCCTCCAGGGAATCCGGCTTCCTCCCACAGTCCAAAGACATGGAGGTCAGGTGAATCGGCCGTACTAAATTGTCCACAGGTATGAATGTGCGTGGGCCCTGTGTGGTGGCCTGGCGGTCTGTCCAGGGTGTCTCCCCACCTGCCGCCCAATGACTGCTGGGATAGGCTCCAGCCTCCCCGTGACCCTGAGAGCAGGATAAGCGGTTTGGCTCATGGATGGACGGAAGTTCAATTTTCTTCAAGCTATTGATAAAGACCACAGAGAGGAAAGAAGTACGGGAAGTCGACTGTGTCCTGCCTCAAACCACATTCATATGCTACCAAACCCATTTATACATACTCTATAATCAACGTGAAGTATTACTGCAAACCATAATTGCATACAAGGCAAAAATAAAAAGAACGGCAGGACCTTTACACGTCATCTTTTTTTCTTTTACAGTAAAAATATTCCAGTGAAAAACATACTGAAATATTTCAAACTAACATTACACGGAAGTGCTGACGAGTTGATCAACGTAACGTTTAACTTATTGTGTCCAATCTCCCAGTGTTGTGTTCACGTCTTCATACTTGAAATCAGACCACCCACAATATTCACTGAGTTGAATCAAAACCAACGACAGACGCACACTCGCATTTCAACACGTTACTGAGCGAATCCTCTCGCCGCAACCTTCCGGGTATGACATCACTCCTCACGGGTGCCCACAGGTGTCAAATCCAAACGCAATACGTGACGTCCCTTCTTTCCTTGAAAATCTACAGACATCTTACAAACCTGTGTCTGACAATAAAACTAAAAAGTCCTCAACCCTCACGTCACCCGTGCCCTTACTTTAAATTCAAGCCAGGTCATAGTCAGACAGTCTCTGAGGCGCTCGTTTGGCCCGCTGAGGCCTGCCTGCATTAGGCATGGCTGCCACGCTGGTTCCAGTGGGTGTTGGCGGGGGTCACTGTGTCCTTATCAGAGTCCACTGTGATGTCCTCAACCCCTTGTGTGTCGTCCTGCTCACGGGTTGTCTCCTGCGGTCCAGTTGTCCTGTATTTCTTTTACGAAAGTACTGTTCCTTGCGTACCGTGCTCCCGCTGGGGATTCTGCAATCACACGACTCCCTGTTTTACTCACAACTTTGTGTGGTGTAGCGTTAAAGGGAGTGGTAAACTTATCCACTTTGTCTGGCCTTACAAGCACGGTGTCGCCGACTTCCATCTCTGAGCGCTGAGCTCTCGGGCGTTCATCTGTGTACAGTTTAGATTTGCCCTTTTTCTCCCTTCCACGCACCTCCATGTCTGTGCGTGACTCTGTGACGCCTGGCAGTTTTCCTCTCACTTTACGATTAAAGAGCAATTCCGCCGGACTCTTCCCTGCCGTGGTATGGTCGATGCTCCTGTACACAGTCACATATTTTCTCAGCTCCCTTCTCCAGTCCAGTCCTTCTGAATGAGCAGTCCTGATTCTCTTCATTAGTGACGCATTCTGGTGCTCGACCTTCTCTGTTGGCCTGAGCCCCTTCAGCTGTTGTCTTCAGATGTGTGATGCCGTTATTTTCACAATATTCTCGGAATAGCTCAGACTTGAAGTGTGGGTCATTATCTGATTTATAGGTGACTGGTAAGCCGTGACGGCTAAATATTGACTCTAGGCTATCAATAACCTTCTCTGTTGTTGTAGATGTCAAGATATCATATTCGTAATAACGACTACTACTACAAGAAGGGAGTGGTTGGATGGCAGGGATCCAAGCAAGTCTACGGCCACATCCTGCCAAGGCCTGTCTGGAAGGGGTGTGGGTCTCATTGGTTCTGGTGGGTCGGGTCTGGCTACTATCTGGCAACCGTGGCAGTCTTTGCAGTGTTTTTCAGCCGCTTGATCCATCCCCGGCCACCAAACCTTGGTTCTCAGGTGCTGTTTTGTCCCCACTATCTTGATATGTCCCTCATGTGCTAAAGCCAGTGCTCGTGCATGTAGGACGCGGGGTAGCACAATACGTGTCCCATGGAGGACCAAATATCCCACTATGCACAGTTCATTCGCTATGGCTGCATATGCTTTGCAGCTGCCTTTCATACCTTGATCAGCTCTGGGTCGGTCGCAGAGGCCTCCTCCACCTCTCTGGTCGTGACTGCCTTTGGCGTGGCGCTGACAGCGACAAACGTCACGTACTCGTCCGAGCCGGGATTGTGTCTCTCACGTTGTGCTGTCTCACCAAGCAATCGTGACAGTGGGTCTGCAATATTTTGCTTTATTTTGGCCTCTACTGCCCCCCTGAGGTTGAATGGTATGCGCCAAAGAGGCTGGGCGACAAGCTTCACGTCTGGGTTGGTGTGTAAGCTAACCTGTTTGGAGTTCAGTTTTCCAACCCCTTGGAATAGCTCTGGATACTGCTGTTCAAGTGCCTGTTTTATGTTCAATACAGCTGCAACATCGACTCCTATTTTCAAAACTCCAAGTCTCATGGCTGTCTCCTTTCCTAGCAATGCCTCTCCCATGCCATTAACCACAAGGAACTCTGCCTGCTCCGTTTTATTTCCAACTGCAATCTCACACCAGAATGCACCTTCAACAGATAGTGGTTGGCTAGCACCATAAGAGAACAGCTTCCTCTCTGTCTTGGGAATGTATGAACGACACTTTACACATTGTGATTTTAGTCTCTCCCACGTGGTTTCACCCATCACATTACTGGTCGCCCCTGAATCAACTAGCATCTGCAGTTTTACTCCCCCCACAGTAAAGGTAAGTCTCTCAGTCGTGTTATTCTCTTTAACAACAAATGCATAGTCACCCTGTTCCTCAACATTACTCACATGTTGATTTGCACCTTTAGGCTTGGTGCGACATCCTGCTGAAAAGTGGTCCCTTCCGTTGCACTTATGACACGTCTGTCCGCATGCGGGGCATCTCGGGTCCCTGCCCAGGCGGTCTGTACGTCCACATCTGTAACACCTCCTTTCATTTTGATCGCTTTTGGTCGTCGGCTTCCCTCTGGAGTGTTTCACGCGTCTCCCTCCTTTTTGTGCAACACGATGGACAGTCTGTTTCCGCCTGCCCGACATGGCTGACAGCTGTTCCTCCACCTTCTCGCACTGCGAGGCTACTGGCTGCAGTGTGCGGGCGAGTGTTAAACCTGCAGGCCTTCCCTCCAACAGCTTCCTTCTCACCTACATCTTAGTACACCTGCTCAGCATAGTGTCCCTCAGGGGCGATTCTAGGATCAGAGCTTTAGGGGTGCTGAGCACCCAGAGTGCTGGCCGACCAGGCAAGATAAATTGGGGGGGGGGTGGGGTGGATCAAACCGTTTTCGAAGCATGGGGGGGGTGCTGTATTTTTGTTGTTAAAATATTACGTTTAAACCATATACTGGATATGGTTTTGACATTTCTTCAGCTTATTAAACATGGACATACAGTAAAAAATAAAAAAATCTCTTCAGTTTTAGGGGTGCTGGGGTTCAATTTAGGGGTGCTGCGGCACCCCCAAAAATGGGCTAGAAACGCCTCTGATTATCATCACCCCCAAAGTTACAACCTCTGTAGGCGGGTAGTGAGCTGCTGTACGGTCTCACCAGGGTTCTGAGACGACTTGTGAAAAGTTCGCCGAGCAAACGCAGCAGTAACTTGGGGTACAAAGTAGTGATTCAAAGCGCGGACCGCCGCCGCATAATCCGTCACCTCCCCTGTGTTGGCTAACGTTGGGAAGACGTCTTATAAGAGCAGAGCCCCTCTTCTCTGCTTCATGGCGTCCGGAGCGTCGTTTAGTTAAAATCAGTCCTTTGCCATCGGCATTGAGCTGGAACGACGTCGACCATCTTGTCCGCCCCGGACCGAGCGCGGCCGGTTCGCCAAAGCAGGCGAAGTTCTGGACCCCGGATTTCTCCACGTTAACGGTTCAAACCTCACCACCGCCAGGTAAAGCGAGTATGGTCGCTATATCCTCGTCGCCGTTGTTGTGTTCACGTCCTCACACTTGAAATTAGCCCCTCACAAGCTTCACTGAATTGAATCAAAACGAATGACAGGCGCATACTCGCATTTCAACACTTCACTGAGCGAATTCCCTTGCCGCAACATTTCCAGGTATGACGTCACTCCTTACGGGTGCCCACAGGTGTCAAATCCAAACGCGATACATGACGCCCAGAAAAACCGGTTTCGGTCTCAACACTGTTTTCCATGTATCCGGTCCTAATGTTAAGACTCCTCCTTTAAAGAACGACCGGGATTTCAAACGACTCTATATTCTGCCAAGATAAATACCCGGCTGAGATATTAATGCGTTACATATTGTAGCGAATTCGGGGGGCAACCACAGGAACTGCCGCGGCCGGGACGCGAACCCCTATCGCCCGCACCGCGGGAGACATCGCTAACCGCTCGGCTAAAGGGTCAGACCCGTTAGCTAGGGGCTAACGTGTCTTATTGGTAGTTTACAGTCGTCCCCCTCCCCGGAAGCGCGCCCTCGCGCTTTGTTCTTCCCGCGCTGCGAAGAGACTTCTGAGGATCTGCACACTTTCGGAGCCCACAGCTGCCACCAATGTAACCGGTTATTTTCCACTTCTGACACCAATGTAGCGAATCCAGCGGACAACGCAACCACAGGAACTGCCGCGGCCGGGAAGCGAACCCGTATCGCCCGCACCGCAGGAGGCATCGCTAACCACTCGACTAAAGTGTCAGACTCGCGAGCCAGCGGCCAGCGTGTCTTCTTATCCATGCACGTTACAATATGTTAGTGTAAACTACTAATAAGACACGTTAGCCCCTAGCTAACGGGTCTGACCCTTTAGCCGAGCGGTTAGTGATGTCGCCTTGTGGTGCAGTACACCCCGTATCGAATCCCGCACCGGGCAAGACAATAACCGGTTACATTAGTATGTCTGTTAGGAAACTAAATGGCATTAACATTTCAGCAACTGTAATACTGTAGCGAATTCGGGGGGTAATCACGGGAACTGGTGTCAGAAGTGGGATACGCGCGGACGCGCTTTCCCGAAGAAGGGGGATAGTGTAATGTGCATGGATAAGTAGACACGCTGGCCCCGGGTAAACGGGTCGGAGCCTTTAGTCGAGCGGTTAGCGGTGCTACGGGTTCGCGTCCCGGCTGCGGCAGTTCCTGTGGCTGCCCCCCGAATTCGCTACAATACTACTCTTAAACAATTTAAACTTCAGAGAGACATGGTCGAACTTGAATAGCAAAAGTGGAAAAACACAACTCATTATAATTCAATAGATTGCCTCTGTCATCCATGATGTGTGTAATGGACTAAATACCCTTCTTCCAAAAACAAAGACTTTCCCTTAAAAAGGACACATCTATTATTCCAAACTGGAACTGCATGGCACCACAAGGCGACATCACTAACCGCTCGGCTAAAGGGTCAGACCCCTTAGCTAGGGACTAATGTGTCTCATTAGTAGTTTACACTAGTATAGCGTCCATCTAGCTGTTTCTGTAGAGACTGTCACTGTCCAGGTCTCGGCGCTGTAGAGTAAAACTTTCAACAGTTGCCACAAACACTTTTATCTTTCTTGACAGCGTGGAGGTCCATATTCTTCTCAACTTAGGGCATGCACTCCAGGCATGTGAGTTCCTTACAGCAAAGTCCTTTTCTGCACTTTCAAGTCAGTGCTGCAAGGTATTTAAAGTTCTTTACTTCCTTTATTGTAGTGCCATCTTTAGCTTTTATGATCGCCGGTTCTTATTGGTTATACGCTTGCAATTTTGTTTTCTTTCCACTGGAATGCAATCCTACTTTTCCAGCTTCATGTTTTAAGCGTGTGAGTATTTCTTGTGTATGCTCAAATTTTTCCGTGAGGAGTGCAAGATCATCGGCAAAGTCGAGGTCAATAATTGTGATTGGTGCGACGCGTCGACTCTTCTGCTTATGTAGTTGGAAGCCTAGCTCTTCTTCTCTGCCGCTGGTGGTTTTGCGCATGACACAGTCGAGTACTGTAGCGAAGCTGTGCAGGGCTAGGGTATCTCTTTGCAGTACACCTGCGATTACTTCGAAAAATCTTGTTTCTCCATCCAGCGTGATGACTCTCGCTCTGGTGTTCTCAAAATTTGCTGATAACGCTGTGAAGTTTGGCTGGTACGTCATAAACTTTAAGGATTTTCATCATTATTCCCGGGTATCAAGTCAAATGCCTTTTGAAAGTCTAGAAATAGGATTATTGCTCTCTTGTTGTGGCTTTTAAGTCCTTCGATTAGCCTTCTTAATACAAGAATGTGTGCAGATGTTGACCGTCCTCATCTAAAACCATTCTGATTAGGACGAAGATGTTTGTCGATCTTAGGCTTGATTCTGATAAGGATCATTTTGACTAACTTTGTAACCACTGATGATAGACTTGTTCCCCGGTAGTTCGAAGTGGTGCTTAGATCACCACTTTAAGCCAGGCTCAATTGTGTCATAGCACAGGGTCTTGCCACACTAAATTTACAAACTTCGGGAGCCGAAGTCAGGGGAACCACTTTAAATCATAAGTCTTCACTGGAGTCAGAGTCCAGGATGTATGTGACCGAATTCTTAGCTCGGGAGGGTTTTTCTCTGGATGCTACGACAACAGGAGCCGCAGCTTCCTGGTCTGAAACCTGGAAGCTGTCATCCTCATCCCATTTCTTGGTCTTCTACCAGGTCAGGAAAAGAAAGTTATTAGCTTGACTTCAGTGATCGTTATAGTAGTTATCATACAATCGTACTGTTTCTTGGTAGGAAACTGAGTAGCGTGACCGGAGCCCTCCTTGCCAACTAATATAAGCAACATCCCACCAAAAGAATTTCATTTCAACATTACACTGATGCCATACAAAACAATCTGAGGCTTGCTCAGACCAGAGAGCCTGCCAACAGGAAAGTGAAGCCCATCCTGGTTTTGTTAAAAGCCATCAATTTATAAGAGATTAAACAAGCAGATCTATAGAATAGAAATGGATGCCGTTGAAAAAAGGTGTCAAAGAGAGGTGGAAAGAGCACTACCAGGACCTTTTAAACCTTACAGACATCGGGAGCTGAAGTCAGGAGAACCACTTAAAATTAGACTCTTCATCAGAGTCCAGGGCATATGTGACCCGTTTTCTTGGCCTATGTGTGTGTGTGTGTGTGTGTGTAGGCCCAGCCCAAATAAATGTGCACATGTATGTGTGTGTAGTTGTCTGCATATACGTGCGTATCTGTGCATGCCTTGTTACCTGTGTGTGTGTGTGATATCTGCTGAAGACCAGTACCAGACAGCCAGTACCATCAGTCTGGCACCAGGCTTTAGTGTCTTTAATGTTCTTTTTTCAAAAGCCTGGTTTCTTGGTGGTACAAACTGTTTCGGAGCCTACTGGTCAGGGACTTGAGGCTGCGGTACCACTTGCCTGACGGTAGCAGCTGGAACAGTCCGTTGTTGGGGTGGCTGGGGTCTTTGATAAACATTTGATTGACAATTGTATAGTTGAGCTCAATATGCACCATCTCTTTAAGGGACCTTGGTCTCGCTGATGGTGTCATCCTAATGAGTTAGTCTCGCAATGGCTGCACAGTTTAGGCAGAAGGAGGAAGGAAGGAAGTTTAGGCAGAAGGCAGAAGCATAAGCATGGTGGAACATCGTTTGTACATGGCAACAGTATCCGCCGACGTCTGTTACATTTCAGCCCATTGAGAGTATTGTCAGTAGGTTAATTTGAGTTTAGATCCATATCTAATCTTGTGCTGGGACATTTTGAGTTTGAACAACAGTTTTATATCTGGTTACATGGAAGTAAATTCTTGTAATTGCTGATATTGTGTAGACATGCAAGTTGGCTAAAACTTGAATTGTTGGCCATAAAGCAACATGTGATTTATGTTCATAATGCTTACTTTGTTTTGCCACGTTTGTTTATATGTTTATAATACTAACCTCGGTTAGCCTTTATCTTGTTTGTTGTTTCTCAAGCCAATATTGGATTTAATCTATATGTTTACGTATTATCATGTCTGTATTATACATCTGAAATAATACACCAGACTCCAACATGTTTGATGCATATTTTATTTATGTACAGCTTACATGTATTCATTGTATTGTGTTTGTTGCATTGTGTTTCTCAGTTTTACCTACCTCTAGTTCATTAAACGAAGTTGAACTGAATGTTGTTTTCAATGTGGTGATTGGGGGAGGAGTTATCTGCCTGTTGGCTTACACAGGGCACATGAGGGTGACAGAACACTGATTGTCTCACTTTACAGGTACATACAGCTGAGTATCATCAGTGTTGCAGTGGAAATGTATTCCATAGCACCATATAATTTGGCTATTCTACTTTTGTTAAGGTAGAATAGCAAAGGACCAAGAACTGAGCCCTGGGGTACACCATATTTCACTGCAGATAATTTTTATGTAACTAATGTTACATAAAAATGTTTGATGTTACCATGGAACACATGCGCTGTGTCCTATCAGATAGGTAAGACTTCGGTCAGGACAGAGCCAGACCTGAAATACCTAGGTAATACTCAAGACAGTCTAAAAGTATACCATGATCAATAGTATCAAAGGCTGTGCTAAGATCAAGTAACAGTAGCTCTGATGTGGAACTGGAACCCAGAGCAAGCAAAGGGTCATTCACCACTTTTGAGAGTACAGTTTCCGTGGAGTGACAGGCTCTGAAAGCAGATTGAAATGGTTCAAAGTGATGGTTGTTGGAGAGATATGCTGAACGTTGATAAGCTTTATATCCTGTCAAACACAAAAGCTCTTACATCCTCTGATGCTGGTCTTTTAATCATGCCTAAAGTATCCATAAACAGAGCAGGGAGGCTGCTTTTTTACTCTATGCACCAAAACTGTGGAACGCTTTGGACATCTTTAAAAAAGAGCTTAAAACATATCTATGCGGAAGGCTTCTAGATAATCCAATGCCATTTTTATCTAGCGTTTTATCCCCTAAATGAATTTGGATTTCCTTTTTATACTTTGTTTTAATTTATTATTCATCTGTGCTGTTGTTATTACTTCGATGTAAAGCAATTTGAGCTGCATTTCATGTATGCATGGTGCTATACAAATAAAGTTTATTACTACTACTATTATTATTATTATAATTAATTATGATAAACGATACAGGTCGTTAAAGGAACTTATCCTACTATCAACACGCCATTGTTAAACCTCCGGGCTTAGGCAATTTCAGCAATTTCTTCCATAAACAGAGCAGGGAGGCTGCTTTTTTACTCTATGCACCAAAACTGTGGAACGCCTTGGACATCTTTAAAAAAGAGCTTAAAACATATCTATGCGGAAGGCTTCTAGATAATCCAATGCCATTTTTATCTAGCGTTTTATCCCCTAAATGAATTTGGATTTCCTTTTTATACTTTGTTTTAATTTATTATTCATCTGTGCTGTTGTTATTACTTCGATGTAAAGCAATTTGAGCTGCATTTCATGTATGCATGGTGCTATACAAATAAAGTTTATTACTACTACTATTATTATTATTATAATTAATTATGATAAACGATACAGGTCGTTAAAGGAACTTATCCTACTATCAACACGCCATTGTTAAACCTCCGGGCTTAGGCAATTTCAGCAATTTCTTCTAAAAAAATATGAACATGAAATGTGCTGTGCCTAATGAATCAGATTACATCTGGTCTGTCTAATGCCAGGAACATACTAGAAGATTTTAAGGCCGATCATAACCCCATGTTGCCCGTGATGACTGATTTTCATGATGGTGGAGAATCTGAACCTGCCTGTGCAAAACAGTTTAGGTCACCATAGACCAGGGGTGGGCAATCTTATCCAGAAAGGGCCAGTGTGGGTGAAGGTTTTTGTTCCAACCAAGCAGTTACACACCTGTGTCTCCTAATCAAGTTCCTTAGCAAAGACTCTACTGGTTGATCCGTGGGATCAGGTGTGTGACTGCTTAGCTGGAACAAAAACCTTCACCCATACTGGCCCTTTCTGGATAAGATTGCCCACCCCTGCCATAGACAGTCAGCAAGTGTTACCTCATAGTGTCCTTTCCCAGTTGGTCAGGAATTTTAAGTCTTCTGGTGTGTTTCCAGCTTTAAATGATCAGAATCACAGGCTAGTTTACCCCGACACTTACCTAAAAGACTAAAAACTGCAGATAGGCGAAAGACATGACTGAGCTTTTACTATACAACCTCACTCACTGAGGCGGGGGTGGGCAATCTTATCCAGAAAGGGCCAGTGTGGGTGCAGGTTTTTGTTCCAACCAAGCAATTACACACCTGTGTCTCCTAATCAAGTTCCTTAGCAAAGACTCTACTGGTTGATTCGTGGGATCAGGTGTGTAACTGCTTGGTTGGAACAAAAACCTGCACCCACACTGGCCCTTTCTGGATTAGATTGCCCACCCCTGCAATAAGGTGATTGATTGAAGGTGGAGTTTGCCCTCTTCCCTGCATCTGATCCACATGCATGGCCTTGGCTCAAGTAAATCCACTCTTAGACTTCCATTCAAATCTTTTCCATTTATCTGAATAAATTCATTCATGACCTCGACCGCAATGACTGGTCTTGCGATATTGCTCATAGATGCTCTCCAGAACTTTTTTCCCACTGAACCGCTTGCTTCCTTAGCTGTTGGTCATCAAAATGAGCCTGACCGTGCAATACGGATGAGCTAAGGGGCTTACTGACGAGTGCTCTGTAACATAAATACATGACACATGGCTGTTGGTCATAAGATAACAGGTGACACTTACGACCCCTTTCCAGTACCTGCAGCCTTCTTCTTGGGCACAGGCGTGCACGCACACACGCACGCACACACACACAAAACGCTGTTGGTCAAGTTTGAGACAGAGCTCCTGATCAACACCTTCCAGAGGTTCAACACACGAGGGCATCCCAGAAAAAAGCAGGTTACTTACAGCTGGACCTGCCCTTGGATTCTGAGGTTTCTGTCGTGTACACGGTCCTAATCTGTGGAACAGTGTCCCACTGAAACTGAGAAAAGAAACTTAAACAATTTTTAAATGCCCACTTAAAAGCATTTTTAATCATGTTTTTTTTATAGTAATTTCACTTAAGAAAACCAACCCACTTTCTTAAAAGCTGTTCATTTGCTGTTGATCAACTATGGGTTCAGACAAGTCCTTGTATTTACTTTTTTCCCTTTTCTATCTTCTTCGTCCTTATTTAACTGTTATTTTTTAAATTTCCTGTTTGTGCCGTTTATCCTATGTTCTTGGTTTGTTTTTCATTTTACCTAGGTATCATCTGTGGACTTTAACAGTGTAAAGCACATGGTATTTTAACATGAAATATGCTGTGTGAGGTTTCGGCTGATAGAGTTTGCATTTAACACAACAGGTCTGAGACGTACTGAGGAGTCTCCATCAGTCTGAAACACTACAGCTGAGCTGTACTGGATGGTAAGGTGTTCTGCACTCTGCATTACACACACTCATAGTATATATCAAAGTCAATGGCATCAAACCGAAGAAAGTTATATAAAATCATGTATTTCTATGGGAAAGTACACACATTAATGTTTTGCTGATAATATTTCTCTTATGGATAATCGGTCGCCTAATGATGATCACCGAATGAAGATCATAGTTTACCAGCACAATGGTGACGACAGGCAGGTGGCGCTGCAGCCATAAAGAGACGGAGGCCCATTGAAATTAGCAGCAAATAGCTTGGACTGGAGGGGACAGTGTGACAGTCACATTTTATAGAGAAGCTTTAAGGACCAACCTGCTGCAGAACAAGTGTAAGAACAAAGATGTCTGAACACGTGCTGCCGAAATCAACGTGACGTCATTTGTGTTCGTCAGAGAATGCAGACACCTGGAAACCGTGTTTAGTGATAAGACAGGCAATAATACACTGCTCAAAAAAATAAAGGGAACACATAAGCAATGCAATGTAGCTCCAAGTCAATCACACTTTTGAGATATCAACCTGTCCAGTTAGGAAGCAACACTGATTTGTGAATCAATTTCACCTGTTGGTAAATTGTCTAATTTCCACCAGGTGGAAATTAGACAATTTGCAAGACAACCCCTATAAAAGGAATGGATTTGCAGGTGGTGGCCACAGACCATTTGCCTGTCCTCATCTTTTCTGGCCGATCTTTGGTTAGTTTTTCCTTGTGCTAGTGCCCTCACCACTAGAGGGGGCATGAGGCGGTATCTGCAACCTACAGAAGTTGCTCAGGTAGTGCAGCTCATCCAGGATGGCACATCAATGCGTGCTGTGGCAAGAAGATTTGATGTGTCTCCCAGCACAGTGTCCAGAGCATGGAGGAGGTACCAGGAGACAGGCCAGTACACCAGGAGACGTGGAGGGGGCCGCAGGAGGACAACAGGTAACATCGACCATACGATGCCAGGTCTACGCGGCACCGTATGGTCGATGTTATGTATGACTGAATAAAGTAGCAGCGTGGGAATCCCCATCTCGCTGTCTGTCGACTCTGAGCTAGCTAATCAGCTAACGCGGGGCGCGTGTTTGTGGACCGTAGGATGGTAGGACATTCTGGGGACACCCCCCCTGCTGCCAAATAGCGGAATTGCAGCCTCTGCCCTAACCATCCTACGGTCCACAAACACGCTCCCGGGGCTCTTGCTAACTAGCCACGTGGCTGCTAGCTCTCGCCACCTACACCAGCCCAGCGTTACAACCCGTCTGTATTTGTCCGATCTTTATGAGCTATTTCAGGAATTGACGTCTAAATGCTACGTTTGTCGTGTTCTTTGAAACAATCGCATCACTGAATTTGGCAAGTTTGATGAACAGCTCACTAAACAAGACCCAATATGAGAATCAGTCAAAACATTCTATCGATCCACCAATCAATCAAACGTATTCTGTGATGGTCTGGTGGCCTGTCCAGGGTGTCTCTCTGCCTGCCTGCCGCCCAATGGCTGCTGGGATAGGCTCCAGCATCCCCACGACCCTGAGAGCGGGATAAGCGGTTTGGATAATGGATGGATGGACTAAGTTTCTTTAAGTGAACATAAGCCTATTTATCCAAGTCTGTCAATCTATCAAAACCTGTCTATCTCATTCTAACTTTTTAGGTCGATCCAAGTCTATAAGTTTATCTCTCCATCTATCCAAGTCTTTCTACCTAGGCCAGTCTAAGTCCATCCATCTACCAATGTCTCCTGTGAGGAGCTGGGGGATTCTATTGGCACAGTATGCAAACATAAACTTGCCCCAAATCAGACTTTAGTTCCACTTCCCTATTACCACCGCAGTGGCCAGGGAGATACTTGAGGGTAAACCGGTCCGTTCTCCCCTTCTTTTGGTCTGATACATCAGACAGATTGGGTCTCCGTCGTCTTCGCAATCAGCTTTGTTATGACTTGCAGTGAATTAACTCACTTCCTGCCAGTCAGACCATCTCACAAACATTGCCTCATGTCGTCTCTGTTAAATAAGACGCAGTACACAAGAGTCCTCAGAGGAGACGCTGGCCTTCACATGAATGACCAACGGTTCGGCAATCAGCTGCCCTGCTGAAGTGCCTTTAGACAAGACAATGAATCTGGAACAACCGCAGGGTTGCTGGTCCAGCACATTGGAAAATAATCCCATCAGTGGATCAATTCAAACAACACTTCTACAACTATACTTTCCATCATTCAGTCACAAAACATCTCTGAAAGGGGGGCATTTATCTATTTTTGACAATATGGCGGTGTAACTATAACTACTGTGTTGTGGGTCGGAAAGGAACCAGTGCAGGGGTCCGGCAGGGTCCAGCCCGTAGGCACGTTTATTTCGGTTCAGGGAAGGGAAATGCGGGATGTGTATGGTGCAACTAGAGTCCTGGATGTGGGGTGTGTAAAAGACTATGTGTCTGTGTGCAGGGCGAGTGTGGTGCAGGAATGTAAATGACTGGAGGGTGTTTGTGCGTGTTGGTGAAGCGCAAGTCCGGTAGTAGGGGTTCTGCGGGAGGCAGCGTGGGAGCACAAGGGAGGGGTCCGAGGAACACAAGGGACGCGAGAGAGACGGAGCCCGAGAAGCACCGGCACCGGGGGGGTTCTGGGAGGACGGGAGAGAGAGACACAGAATTAGAGTCAGGGATCACAACACAGGAATCGCAGGAGAAAAACACAGCCAAAGAGTCTAGCGAGCTACTGGGTAACTACCGTAGTAGATGGCAAAATCTGGCAACGACTGCGCCTCAGCGTCCTCTCTTATAGCTGGCTGCAGATTGGCTTCAGGTGCGCCGATCACCGATGAGCCTCTGGTGCGTAGCTGCGCTCTCAACGAGCGCGCTGATTGAGCCCAGCTGGTAGACTCAGGCGGAGACGCGCCTTGCGTCTGGACCACAACATACTGTATGTCTATGAAACAACTGACCCCCCCCCCTTTAGTTTTCTGTGCTCCACACCTTCCTCTAATGAAAAAAGCTGTTTGGTACATCGTTAATATTGTAGCGTATTCGGGGGACAACGCAACCACAGGAACTGCCGCGCCCGGGACGCGAACCCGTATCGCCCGCACCGCAGGAGGCATCGCTAACCGCTCGACTAAAGGGCCAGACCCGCCAACGAGCGGCCAGCGTGTCTTCTTATCCATGCACGTTACACTATAGTCCACTGCTCTGATTGGTGGGCAGTATTGCTGGTACCGCCCCTTCAGACAGAAACATTGGCTGCTCAACTAGAGACTTTTGTTTTGTTTTGTTTTTTGCTCAACTAGAGACTACCTTGCTCTCGGTACGGGCGTCCTTATGCAAAATCTGGGTTGTTTGTTTCCGGTGTGACATCACTCCAAGGGACAATTCTGGTTGGCTTGTTCAAATGGGAGTATTTGGGTCCACGTCTGTGAAACAGGATGTTATTTTAATTCGGGGTAAGCAATCCTGGGCGGAAGTTAGCGAGAGCTAGCTATATTTTGAATCCACCCCCTCGCTTCTGCCTAAAGGTTGTATGGACACGTAAACTGATTGACAGAGAGTAGGGACCAATGGAGACGCTGACTTGCAAAAGTCTCCTGATTGGCTGATAAGGAGTGGGTACAGGGAAAATTACCGGTCCCCCATTTACAGCAGCTAGGGTGGCCACAGAGACTGGGTTTTATTTGCTTAGTTAATGCAATTACTTGATAGCTGTTGGCATGTGGCGAGAGTTTCAAGTCAAGTCAAGTAGGTTTTATTTGTCCCCAGAGAGGCAATTGTTGTGCAGCAGCAGCAACATTTAAACACACAAACACTCCACAGAACACACGAGGCAAATAAATACAACATGTACTGAGGAGAACAAAGCCACTGAAAAGCAATGCAACAGTAAGCAGTGTTAACAGTGTTCGTCAAGGTGGAGCTGGTATTACCTCTTACTAGTGGAGTTTAGCAGTGAAATGGCTGAGGCAATGAAGGAGTGCTTGTATCTATTGGTGTGATGAAGTGTTGTAAAAAGTGTTCTAAATTAAAATCCCCGGAAGCCACTTTCAGTGCTGTGGAAGCATGAAAATGGTGCTCCCCAATGACAACAAAATCCACCTCAAGGCTAGACACATCTTGATTTCCATAATACAAATCCCGCTCCCTTTTAATTGCAATGCAACAGTAGCCTATTTTTTAAAAACATTAATAGTATTTAAATCAAAACTATCAAATCACGCCGGAAGCCCTACCAACATGTACCCAGGCTCTGCCAAATGATGGAAGCTAAGCAGGTATGGGCTTGGCTAGTACTTGGATGGGAGACCTCCCTGGAAAACTGAGTTGTTGTCGGAAGTGGTGTTGATGGGCCAGTAGGGGGCAATCTTCCCTCTGGTCTTAATAAAAAAATAACATCAAATCCCAGTGCAGTGACGGGGACACTGTGCTGTAGGAGTTGCCGTCCTTTGTATGTGGTTATTAAAGATCCCATGGTACTTATTGCAAAGAATGGGGGGTTACCTGGTGTCCTGGCAAAATTCCCAACTTGGCTCACGCCATCTGGCCACCGAATCATCACCCCATGTAATTGGCTCAATGATTCCTCCCTCTCCACCTCAAGCTGATGTGTGGTGAGCATTCTGGCGCAAAATGGCTGCCATGCATCACCCAGGTGTTGCTACACATTAGTGGTGGCTGAAGTGAGTTACCCCCTTCAATGTGAAGTGCTTTGAGTGTCTTGAAAAGTGCTGTATAAATGTAATGATTATTATTATTATTAGAATGACCGAAACAGGGTTGGACCGCAAAGCATCTGAAAACATTCCTTTTCACACCATCAGCATCCTGCTGCTCGGGTACTTAGCGCTCTTATGTCCAACACTGGAGACCTTCCTGGTCACACTGCTCCTCATGGACAGTCCCTTCAGCCTCCCGCCACTGCTCACGCTCTCCAACGGGGTCATCCCACCAGGCCTCCCCTGGTTTGCTTCCTCCTGCTTGATGTTGTGGGAGTTTGAGCTGACGCAGAACCACTTCTTTGAGGCATAGCAAAGCTCAGCGAAGCTGGAAAGGGCCGACACCAGTCCTACGATGAAGTAGAAACGAAGGAAAATGGTTTTCTCGGTGGGGCGGGAAGTGAAGCAGTCCACGGTGTAAGGGCAGGGGAAGCGACTGCAGGGGAATTGGGCCTCCACGCCGAAGCCATACAACCACCACTGGCCCACCAGGACGCCCACCTCTGCCACCAAGCGGAAAGCCACGTTCACAATGTACAGCTGCCTCAGGTACACCTCCTCTCTGTACTCACGAATGTTCAGCTGACCTTGCCTGGAGCCATCCTTCTTCTTTTTGAAGTGGTGCATGGCATACATCATGAAGAGCAGGGACGGCGTTGAGATGGCGACGATGTGGAACACCCAGAAGCGGTACTGGGAGATAGGGAAGGCCATGTCGTAGCACACTTGCTTGCAGCCTGGCTGGAGGGTGTTACAGGCAAACTCGTGCTGCTCGTCCTCAAACAGGTCACTGGCCACTGTGCCCAGAATCAGGATCCTGAAGACCAGCATGAGGAGGAGCCAGAAGCGGCCCAGCATCGGCGAGTGAACCTGAAGGTTTTCAAAGAATTCGCCGAGGAAGTTCCACTCGCCCATGGTGACGGCACCAGACCGGTGATGTCCTCGTGGATGGCTTGTGGTGTAAGGGCAAACCCAGAAAATGGCGACTCGTCTGTTGAAGGTCAAATGCTCTTTCCAGTTCTTTCAGGGCCACATTTAATCCACTTTCTGGGTCATCTATCACATAACCGTCCTCAAACCCACCATCTCCGGCTGGGATTACAACGTGAATTGAATCTGCAGGTCGACGAGTTTTTGGTGTTTTTGTGAGGTGGCAGGGGGCAGCACATCCCTGGTGCCTGAAACAACCAAAGTAAACAAAAAGTGACATTAAACATCCCCCTACATGCAGTCAGGTGTTAACGCACCGAAGAAATGACATCAAATCACAGCACAGCTTTTGCAACTGACAACTTAAATCACGTCCACATCATCCTTTAGTTTGCTTAGCTCCTTCCTTCAGGTGAGATTTATAATTAAATTCCTCAACTAATTGTGGTGTCAAACACAGCAACAGACAAAGTGCGACCTGCACAAGTGAATCTACAGTAGTGATCATTTCATCTATAATCTATAGTGCGCTGACAAGCTGTTACTTGAAGTGGACAGGCAGGCTGAGCTGCTAGACAAGCTATAACACACACACAGACACACACACGCACACCCAGAAATCACTCTCCTTCTTCTTGCCCTTCAAAGAGGAAATCCTCAGTCAAACTGGAGAAATGTTATGAGAGGACCAAAAATAAAAAATACTATTTTTAAATTTATTTACTATTATTATTTTATTTATATTTTTATTATTTTTAAAATAGCAAGCAGGGTCTCATTTCAACCGTGATGGGCCCGGGTGTGTGTGCCAGCCCGCTTTGACCTCAGTTCTAGTCTGAGCAGCGTTGAGTTCAGGGTTTCGGTAATGACGACGAGGGCGGCGATGGCTAAAGGCTGAGCTCTAGATGAGCACTAGATGAGGACTAAAGGCTGAGCTCTAGATGAGCACTAGATGAGGACTAAAGGCTGAGCTCTAGATGAGCACTAGATGAGGACTAAAGGCTGAGCTCTAGATGAGCACTACATGAAGACTAAAGGCTGAGCTCTAGATGAGCACTAGATGAGGACTAAAGGCTGAGCTCTAGATGAGCACTAGATGAGGACTAAAGGCTGAGCTCTAGATGACACTACATGAGGACTAAAGGCTGAGCCCTAGATGAGCACTAGATGAGGACTAAAGGCTGAGCCCTAGATGAGCACTAGATGAGGACTAAAGGCTGAGCTCGAGATGAGCACTAGATGAGGACTAAAGGCTGAACCCTAGATGAGCACTAGATGAGGACTAAAGGCTGAGCTCTAGATGAGCACTAGATGAGGACTAAAGGCTGAGCTCTAGATGAGCACTAGATGAGGACTAAAGGCTGAGCTCTAGATGAGCACTACATGAGGACTAAAGGCTGAGCTCTAGATGAGCACTAGATGAGGACTAAAGGCTGAGCCCTAGATGAGCACTAGATGAGGACTAAAGGCTGAGCTCTAGATGAGCACTAGATGAGGACTAAAGGCTGAGCTCTAGATGAGCACTAGATGAGGACTAAAGGCTGAGCTCTAGATGAGCACTAGATGAGGACTAAAGGCTGAGCTCTAGATGAGCACTACATGAGGACTAAAGGCTGAGCTCTAGATGAGCACTAGATGAGGACTAAAGGCTGAGCCCTAGATGAGCACTAGATGAGGACTAAAGGCTGAGCCCTAGATGAGTACTAAAGGCTGAGCCCTAGATGAGCACTTGAAAGAACTTAGCAGCTACAGCCAGAAGGCCAAGCAGCCGGCTCACAGAGGAAAAGTCTGCAGCACTAGAAACCGGGTGGTCACGCCACTACAGTGTGCTTTGGTGCATGAAACAGATTACATTGTGGGAAAAAATGTGGTATCTGAATGAGTCTGACAGTCTAAAATTCACAGATTTATTTTGTCTCGGGGATTATTTACATCACAAGAACAATGCAAGCTCATGATTAGAGGACGTTTAAATATCGCATTGCAGTGACAGGTTATTTCATTTGCTGGGGGGATTTTCTAACTGGAATGTCCAAAATGTCAGTTTTGAGGTGGCTTTTCTGCAGAGACGGTTCAATAAGAGCCCTCTGTTGAAAGACAACACCACACATGCTGTTACACACTCTGCACGTCCTTCTGAAACACAAGCTGCATTTCAAAAAGGACCAGTGTTACTCACAGGTTTTAATTTGGTTAACTTAAGTGGAAACTATGAATTTTAATTTTCTTCAAGCCGCTGACGACAAGCGATGAAGACCACAGGGAGGAAAGAGGTGCAGGGAGACAACGGGCGTCCTGCCTCAAACCACATTCATATGCTACCAAACCCATTTATGCAGACTCTATAACCAACACGAAGTAAACACAGCAGGACTGCAAACCACGCATAGAGGCAAACAAACAACAGCAGGACCTTCACACTTGCAGTAAAAATATTCCAATGGAAAAATACTCAAATATTTCAAGCAAACATTGCACAGAAACGCTGACAAGTTGTAAAGTTTAACTTACTGCGTCCAGGCCCCCAGAGCAAACCGGTTCCAGTCTCAGCACTGTTTTTCAGAAATCCAGTGCTGCTGTCGAGACTCCTCCTTCAACACGCCTCGCGGGAAGAGCCCTTTCCTGCTCCTGTCGAGCGGCCTCTACATGTCCAGACACGGGTGTCTCCAGAGCGACACCAGAAGTCGCTCCAACCTCCAACAAGGTGCACTTTCCACAAATCATTCATTCTGAACGCACACGCGACACACACTCTACAAGAACATGTAGTATGTAAAGGGATACAAAAGACGACCACAGAAATATTTACAGGGCAGAACTTGGACATAAAACACCAAACGTGTTTTAAGACAACAGGTGCACAAAAGTGAACTGCCCGGACAACCGATCCCACTGAAAAATGTAGGTTTGTTGCCATCCAGTCACTTCTCAGAAGCTAAAATAACACAATGTCTTGCAATGAATCTTAATTGTGTTCTCCCCTTTTAAATGACCACACACTAAACCACACTGCAGCCGTCACGTGTACCTGGAGTAGCTACACTTCAACTCTGCTGTGCGAAGCCGGGCTCAGTTGTGTCACACTGAGCACAGGAACACCGGCACAGGGTCTCGCCACACTACATTTACAAACATCGGGAGCTGAATGGATGGATGGATGGTTGGCGCAGTGGTTAGCACAGTCGCCTCACATCAAGAAGGTCCTGGGTTTGAGCCCCGGGGTAGTCCGACCTTGGTGGGTCATCCCGGGTCGTCCTCTGTGTGGAGTTTGCATGTTCTCCCCGTGTCTGTGTGGGTTTCCTCCGGGGGCTCCGGTTTCCTCCCACAGTCCAAAGACATGTAGGTCAGGTGACTCGGCCGTACTAAATTGTCCCTAGGTGTGAATGTGTGTGTGATGGCCTGGCAGCCTGTCCAGGGTGTCTCCCCGCCTGCCACCCAATGACTGCTGGGATAGGCTCCAGCATCCCCACGGCCCTGAGAGCAGGATAAGCGGTTCAGATAATGGATGGGTGGATGAATGGATGGATGGATGGATGGATGGATGGATGGATGAATGAATGAATGCCTTTATTTGTCGCTGGACAGCGAACCAAATTAAGTGCAACTCCCCAGTGGTACGAAATCTGAAAAAATAAAATATATACAAATAGTCAAAATACAAACAAGACACACAATTTGCAGCACAATCAACATATGATATATGCGTAAGTGTAAAAATAAGTGTAATATCCGTTACACTAGATAAACAGTCTGTGTGTCGCACTAACCTGAGTCAGCATTTTTTGCACATGCCAAATTTTTTATTTTAATTTAATCTTAATACTTTATTGATCCCTGTGGGGAAATTCTTCCTCTGCATTTAACCCATCCTAGCTGTGTAGCTAGGAGCGGTGGGCAGCCGCCGTGCAGCACCCGGGGACCAACCGCGGTTCATCTTGCCATGCCTTGCTAAGGGGCACAGACAGGAGTATTAACCCTAACATGCGTGTCCTTTTGATGGTGGGGGAAACCGGAGCACCCGGAGAAAACCCACCCACGGGGAAAACATGCAAATTCCACACAGAAAGGACCTAGGATGACCTCCCCCCAAGGTTGGACAACCCCAGGTTTTGAACCTAGGACCTTCTTGCTGTGAGGCGATAGCTCTAACCACTGCGCCACCGTGCTGCCAAATGTACAGGTGTTATTGCACAGTTTCACGATATTAGAGTTTGTTACCAGAGTTCAGTTCTTTAATGGCACTTGGGTAGAAACTGTTCAAAAGTCTGGAAGTACGGGTCTTGAAAGACCTATAGCGCCTCCCGGATGGCAGCAGAGTGAAAAGGTGGTTGCCTGGGTGCGATGAGTCCTTGATTATGTTTGTGGTCCAATGTAGGCAGCAGGATCTGTATACGTCCTCGAGCGAAGGTAGCTGTGTGCCAATGGTTTTCTGTGCTGACTTAATCACTCTCTGCAGCACTTTCTTATCAGCCACAGTGCAGCTGGCATACCACACTAAGATGCCATAGGTGAGGATGATTTTTATGGGGCAGTGATAGAAGGACACCAGCAGCAGCTGGGACAAATTAGCTCTCCTCAGTGTCCTTAGAAAGTGAAGTCAGGAGAACCACTTTAAATCAGAAGTCTTCACCGGAGTCAGAGTCCAGAATGTATGTGACCGGATTCTTGGCCTGGGAGGGTTTTTCTCTGGGTGCCACGGCAACAGGAGCTGCAGCTCCCTGGTCTGAAACCTGGAAGCTGTCACCCCCTTCCCATTTCTTGGTCTTCTACCAGGACAGGGAAAAAAAAGTTATTAGCTCGACTTCAATGATTGTTATAGTAGTTATCATACAATCGCACTGTTTCTTGGTAGGAAACTGAGTAGTGCGACCGGGGCCCTCTTTGCCAACTAATATAAGCAACATCCCACCAAAAGAATTTCATTTCAACATTACACTGATGCCATATGAAACAATTTGAGGATTGCTCAGACCAGAGAGCCTGCCAACAGGAAAGTGAAGCCCATCCTGGTTTTGTTAAAAGCCATCAATTTATAAGAGATTAAACAAGCAGATCTATAGAATAGAAATGGATGCCGTTGAAAAAAGGTGTCAAAGAGAGGTGGAAAGAGCACTACCAGGACCTTTTAAACCACGACTCTAGACCTGAGATGGATGCTCTCCAATAGCTCTTTCAACAACCCAAAGAGGAGGACATGGCGGCACCACCTAGTCTATGAGAAGTCCAGGATGCCATCAGGAAGATGAAAATCAACAAGGCTGCTGGTCCTGGTGGAATACCAACAGAAGTACTGAGGGCAGGGGGACCTACAGTCCTCAAGACATATACATGCCATGCTACTTAAAATATGGGAAAGAGATGAAATACCTGCGGAACTTAGGGACGCACTCACTGTCTCTACATTTAAGAGAGGGGACAAGCTGAGCACGGAAACTGCCGTGGGATTTCCCTGCTTTCCACCACAGGGAAAGCTCTGGCTAGGGTCTTGGCCAACAGACTGCCAGAATCTCAGAGCAGTTTTTGTCCTAACAGAGGCACCATTGACAGGATTTTTACCACTCGCCAAGTTCAAGAAAAGCCCTGGAACAGAATCAACCATTGTACATGGCCTTCATAGACTTAACCAAAGCCTTTGATTCCGTAAACTGCCAGGCCCTCTGGCTAGCTCTGTCAAAAATAGGCTGTCCTGATAAATATATCAGAGTACTACAACTACTACATGACAACATGTCAGCTAGAACACTCAGCAGTTATGGAAACGAGACAGAGTCCTTCAAGGTCCACACAGGAGTTAAACAAGGCTGTGTCATTGCCACCATCCTCCACCTCATGGGTCCCCATCTGCCTCAGGGAGTTGAAATCATGTACAGAACTGGTGAGAATCTTCTGAGCATTAACAGATTCAGGGCTAAAAGTGAAACCACCACCAGATCCACCATAGAGCTGCAGTACGCCAATGACAACACCTTAGTGTCCCTCGTAGAAGAGGAACTATAGACTATACTAGATGCCTTTGCCTGGCCTGGCCATTAACATAAAAAAGGACGCATATCCTCTACCAACCGCAACCCAACAGAAATGTGCCTGCTGTGCCCCCATCCATCTCTGTAGACAACACCAGACTCGAAAACGTGGAACGGTTACCATATCTTGACAGCCTTCTCTCCTCCAAAGTGAACACTGACATCGAAATACACCAGCTTTGACCCGGGATGTTTATGGGTTGGTTCCCTTGCGGAAGGACGCCTGTGCATGAGACGGTTTTATGTGGAGTGGCTGATGTGCCTGCAGCCACCACATGGTCCTTGGCAGGGGGTGGCCAGAGTCCAATGGCATGGAGAACCAAGACAATTGGGGACCACCCTCTGTTGCAGCTTTCATCCGCCTTCACTGTCGTTGTGACCTGGAGACATCTTCCGCCAGTTCCACTGTTGAGGTCTTTGTTGGATCGCGCTTCATCTGGAACCTCCTCCTTGACCTATCTGCCTTGGGTGGCCCTACCAGAAGCTAAGCTCTGGACAGCATACTAGCTCTTGGGATCGTTGGTATTCCACCACGGCAAGGTGGCTATCCAGGAGAAAACACACACACACACACACACACACACACACACACACACACACACACACACACACACACACACACACACACACACACACACACAAACAAACTCCTGTTGGTCAAGGTTGACACAGAGCTCCTGATCAAGACCTTCCAGAGATTCAACACACGAGGGCATCCTAGAAAAATCAGGTTACTTACAGCTGGACCTGCCTTTGGATGCTGAGGTTTTTGTCACGTACATGGTCCTAATCTGAGGAATAGTCTCCCACGGAAATTGAGGAAAGAAACATCAACAGCTTTTAAATGCCTGGTTATAAAAACATTTTTGAATCATGTGTTTACTTAAGAAAACCAACCCATTTTCTTAACAGCTGTTCAATTTGCTGTCGATCAGTTATGGGTTCAGACAAGTCCTTGTATTTACTTTTTTCCTTTTCTATCTTCTTCACACTTTTATTTAAGGGTTATCTTTTTATTTCCTCTTTGTAACATTTACTTTATCTTGGTTTGTTTTCATTTTACCTCGGTATCACCTCTGGACTCTAACAATGTAAAGCACATGGTCTTGCATTTTAATGTGCAAAACGTGCGATATAAATTTTCTAACCATCGATTGATTGAGTTTGCATTTAACATGACCATGAGATGTACTGATGAGCCTTTTTCCATCAGTCTGAAACAGTACAGCGGGAGGTGTAATGGACGGTAACGCATTCTGCAGTTGTAGAACAAATATAAGATCAAAGATGTCTGAAAACGTTCTGTCAAAATAAATAAATAAACTTATCGTGTTTCCTCACTTTAAGCTGAAGCCATTCGTGCTCATCAGTGAATGCAGACACTTGACCTTGACCTATAATTATGTGTTTAAATACTTGGGGTCAACTGTCCAAAGTAACAGGGAGTGTGGAAGAGAGGTGAAGAAGAGAGTGCAGGCAGGGTGGAGTGGGTGGAGAAGAGTGTCAGGAGTGATGTGTGACAGAAGGGTACCAGCAAGAGTTAAAGGGAAGGTTTACAAGATGGTTGTGAGACCAGCTATGTTGTATGGTTTGGAGACAGTGGCACTGATGAAAAGACAGGAGGTGGAGCTGGAGGTGGCAGAGATGAAGATTATAAGATTTTCACTGGCAGTGATGAAGAAGGACAGGATTAGGAACCAGTACATTAGAGGGACAGCTCAGGTTGGACGGTTTGGAGACAAAGCAAGAGAGACAAGATTGAGATGGTTTGGACATGTGTGGAGGAGAGATGCTGGGTATAATGGGAGAAGGATGCTGAATATGGAGCTGCCAGGGAAGAGGAGAAGAGGAAGGCCAAAGAGGAGGTTTATGGATGTGGTGAAGGAGGACATGCAGGTGGCTGGTGTGACAGAGGAAGATGCAGAGGACAGGAAGAGATGGAAATGGATGATCTGCTGTGGTGACCCCACAGCTGTGTATTTTAAATAATTTAAGAATCTTTGTGCCAAATTCAGCAGTTTACACCCGTCTGTATTTGTCTGACCTTTATGACAGATGTCAAATATTTCTAGAATCATTCAACACCTCAATCGTGTGTTTGTCACATTCTTTAAATAATCACATCACTGAATTTGGCAAGAGTTTGATGGACACTAAAATAAACAAGACCCAGTATGAGAATCGGTCTTATCTGCTGCTGCAACCAAATTTCTGCATTAATACAGCGCCATCTGTCCGTCAACAGTCTCTCTACCTCAAGCCTAGAATCTCTCTACTTAAGCCTAAAATCTCTCTGCTTGAGCCTATATCCAAGTCTATCAAAGTCTAAGTCCGCCTCAGTCTACTCCATCTGTCAACTTGTGTCTCACTGGAGGGGCTGGGGGGTTCGACTGGCACTGTGTACCAACATACACGTCCCCAAAAACAAACTTCCGTTCCACTTCCTTCACTCTGTCACTCTCTTATCTACTCATTATTACCATCGCAAAGACCGGGACTTACTTAGGGAGGGAGGTAAAACTGTCTGTTCTCTCCCCTTTCCTGTTTTTGGCCCCTTACATTTTCCATAACACATCACACCAAACAGGTCTTCCTCGTCTCCGCAATCAGCCTCGTTGGAAAAAAATCCCTTCAGTGGATCAATTCAAACAACTTTTCTATACTTTCCATCATTCAGCCACAAAACACTTTATGGGGGGGGGGCATTTTCCTACTTTTGACAAGGTGGTGTAACTATAACGACTGTATGTCAATGAAACACAACTGTGATTGTTTTTTTCCCTTTAGTTTAGTTCAGCAGCCATACCAACATGTACCCTGGCTCTGCTGAATGGCGGAAGCTAAGCAGGTGTGGGCTTGGCTAGCACGTGGATGGAAGACCTCCGGGAAAACTGAGTCGCTGCTGGAAGTGGTGTTTGTGGACCAGTAGGAGGCAATCTTCCTTCTGGTCCTAATAAAAACAATAAATATCAAATCTCAATGCCCCAGTGCGGTGACGGGGACACTGTGCTGTAGGAGACGCCGTCCTTCGGATGAGACATTAAACCAAGGCCCTGACTCACTACGGTCATTAAAGATCCCATGGCATGTATTGCAAGAGTAGGTAGGGGGTTCCCCGGTGTCCTGGCAAAATTCCCAACCTGACTCTCTCCATCTGCTCACCTAATCCCCTCTCCACCTCAAGCTGAGGTGTGGTGAGCATTCTGGCGTGAAATGGCTACCGCGTCTCACCCAGGTTGGTGCTACACATTGGTGGTGGTTGAGGTGAGTTTCCCCCCCTCACTGTGAAGCGCTTTGGGTGTCTAGATAAAGTGCTATATAAATGTAATCCATTATTATTATTAGTTTCCTGAGCTCCACACCTACTTCTAATGGAACAGGCTGTCTGGCATGTCATTAACATAGCCCTCTGTTCTGATTGGCGGGCAGTACTGCTGCTCCCACCCCCTCCCTTGGACAGAAACAATGACTGCTCAGCCACAGGCTACCTTGCTCTCGGCATGGGCGGCCTTATGCAAAATCTGGGTTGATTGTTCCCGGTGTTATGAGATTGAAGATGGCGCTGTACTATGGCGGCTAGCTATGAGCTGCTCTTGCTTTGTTGTTTGTTTTCCTGTTAAATTTCACATTTGTTGCACAAAAAGCATCTCACACATTTACCTATGATCGCCAGACTCTGCTGGACATAAGATTAGACGTTCCCAACAACTGGAAGCTGCAGGACTTGCTGAGAGAGAGAGAGAGATTACCTATAACAAACAGGTACTGACATGGAGTAATTGCCACAGACAGCACTACTGGAGGCAGGGTAAACAAGGTGGCGCCCTGGTGAGGCTACAATGGCATCCTACCCGGCCCCCTATTCCCAGCATACTGCCGTCTGATGTCCAGTCCCTTGACAACAAGCTGGATGAATTTCAATGCCAAATGAGCTCTCAATGGGACATGAAGGACTGTTGTGTGTTCTGCTTTATAGAGACTTGGCTGAGCCCTAATACACCTGATAGGGCTATACAACCTGAGGGGTTTTCTGTGCACCACATGGACAGTTTTGACATGTACTGGCAAGACAGAGGGAGGTGATGTATGCTTCTTCATTAACAATTCATGGTGCGCTGGCGTGGAAATGGTCTCTCAGTCCTCTTCGCCAGGTTTGGAACAACTAACAATAAGGTGCAGACCATTCTATCTCCCAAGCGAATTCCCCTGCGTGTTGTTAACTGTTGGCTATATACCGCCGCAAACTACTGCCACAGTGACACTGGCAAAACTGTATGGAGCCATTAGCAGGCAGGAGAACTTGCCCCCCGGGGGTCATTTCAATTGTGGCAGGGGACTTTAACCACTGTAGCCTGAAATCTATGCACCAAAATTATACCAAAATTTCACCGGCCCAACCAGAGGCAACAAGACTTGAACACTGTTACTCCACTGTCAAGGCAGCTTACAGGTCTATCCCATGACCTCACTTTGGGAAATCTGACCACCTGTCAATTCTCTTGCTTCCTGCCTACAAGCAGAAAGCGAAGTGTGTGCAGCACACTGTGAGGACAATACAGTACTGGACTACAGAACACGAATCCAAACTTCAGGGATGTTTTAAATCAATCTTCAAGGATTCAGCCTTGAGTTTGGATGAGTATGCTGAATCAGTCACCGGCTATGTTAGATTCTCTTGGGATAACTGTATCCCAGCACAGACTATCTGCTCCAACCAGAATCCCTGGATTAACAGAGACGTTTGCCTGAGGTTGAGGGAGTGTACCACTCCTTTTAAATCAGGGGACAAGGAATGCTACAAGAAATCCAAGTATGACTTAAGGAGAGCCATCAAAGCAGCTAAAAGACAATATAGGGACAAACTGGAAAATGACTACAGTGGCTGTGACTCACGGTGCATGTGGACAGGGCTGCAGGGGGTTACGGACTATAAATCTGAACACAATGTGGCTAACAACACCTCTGCTTCTCTCCCGGATGAGCTTTAAAACTTTTATACCCGCTTTGAAGCTCACAATTCGGACCCAGTCACAGCAACACGGTGCCTACTCAATGAAGTCGAGCTGGAGCGATAGATAGCTATATAGTCTTTATTGTCCCACAGGAAATTTGTTCTCAAAGCCATTACATGCACAGGAACATACAGCTAACCATACCGCAATGTACAGATATACTTACAGATACATAAACACATAACATTCATGAACTCATAACATTCACTCAACTCAAGTAAATCTGGCTCTATGCTAGGTCACGAGGCAGTTTGTTTAGACCTGCCGTGGCAAAAGGGACATAACTTCTGCCGAAGCGAGCTCTTCTCCGTTTCAGAGTCCTGAATCTGCAGCCTGAGGTCAGAAGTGTGAAATATGAATTAAGGGGTGATTGGTGTCATTCACTATTCTGAGTGCAAGGCGTGTGACAGCTGTCATTCATGTCAGATGTTGGGTGTAGGACAGTGGATGATCTTGGAGGCAGCATGTGAGCTCCTGTTAGGTTTTGTTTTGTTTTTGGGTTTTTTTGTTGGCGATGATCAGAATGGTATAGAAGCAGGGGGAACAGTACAGCAGGATGGGTTGGATTATAGTTTTGTAAAGCAACAACAGGAGGTGGGGGGCAACAGAAAGTGCTCTGAGCTTGCGCTCAGTGCTTAGTGCTTGAGCTTGATGTGGAGTCTGCTGGGATCACGTATGGATATCAGTGATGGCTTGATCAAACGAGTTTACTTTTTCGTTTTTGTTTTTTTAAATTTCTCCCCAACTGTATCCGGCCAATTACCCCACTTTTCTGATCCGAGCCATCCCAATCGCTGTTCCGCCCCCTCTGTCGAGCTGGGGAGGGCTGCAGACTACCACGTTTCCTCCGATATAGGTGGAGTTGCCAGCCACTTCTTTTTACCTGACAGTGAGAAGTTTTGCCAGGGGGATGTAGCGCGTGGGAGGATCACGCTATTCCCCCCAGTTCTCCCTCCCCCCTGAACAGGTGCCCCAACCGACCAGAGGAGGTGCTAGTGCAGCAACCAGGACTCATACCCATAACCGGCTTCCCACCCGCAAACACGGCCAATCGTGTCTGTAGGGACTCCCGACCAAGCCGGAGGTAACACATGGATTCGAACCGGCGATCCCCATGTTGGTAGGCAACGGAATAGACCGCCACGCTCCCCAGACGCCCTTTGAGGTTACTTTCTAAAGTGAGTCCAAGATATTTGAAGTTGTTAACCTGTTCTACTGTCGTGGATGGAGTTGAGGTTCAGTCCAGTGAGGGGTGTGTTTGGTGTTTTAGTGACCAGTTCTTCTGTCTTGTCCACATTCAGTTTGGAGGTAGTTGTCCATGCACCATTGTGTAAAATGAGAAATGGAGTGACGATAGGCTCTGATCAAGTTATTATCTTTAAGTAGTCCCAGTATGGCAGTATCATCAGAGTATTTGTAGTAAGTGGTGATGGGTGAAGGGCTGATGCAGTTGTTTGTCTAGGGTGCAGAAAAAGGGACAGCGGACACAGCCCTGAGGGACTCCGGTGTTGGTGATGATGGTTGATGATGTTACTTTGCCTATTCTTATAGCCTGTGGTCTTTTGCGAAGGAAGTTGTGGACCCAGTGGCTGAGGAGTGGAGTGATGTAGAGGTGGTGGTCAGGTGACAGAGGCTGATGTGAGTAAAACTTTTAAAAGGGTTAAGGCTCATAAAGCTGCTGGCCCAGATGGCATCCCTTCCCATGTCATCAAAGCATATTACACTCAGCTATCTTGGGTTTTTACTGACATTTTTAACCTCTCCTTGTCACTGTGTGTGGTTCCAATGTGTTATAAGAAAACCACCATTGTGCCTGTACCTAAGAAAACACCTGCGTCTTGCCTTAATTATTACCGACTTGTTGCTTTGGCCTCTGTTATTATGAAGTGCCTGGAAAGATTGGTAATAGCATATAAAATGTAACATTCCTGTTACCCTTGGCCCATTACAGTTTGCCTACTGTTCCAACAGATCTGTACATGATGCTATCTCACTTGCTATGCATACTGGTTTAGTACACCTTGCAAATAAAACAACCTATGTCAGAATATTGTTTATTGATTACAGTTCTGCTTTTAATACTATTCTTTTTAGTACTATCCAAACTGGAGATGAAACTCAGAGGTCTTGGTCTGGGCAACTCTGTCTGTAATTGGCTATTTTATTTCCTGACAGGCGGTTCCCAGACTGTGAAAATAGGTAAAACATCCTCATCTACATTCGTTCTTCGGACCGGCATACCTCAGGGCTGCTGTCTCAGCCCACTATTGTACAGTCTGTTTACACACAACTGTGTTGCCAAATAAGACAACAGCATCATTAAATTTGTGGACGACACCACAGTGATTGAACTAATAAGTGACAGTGATGAGAGGGCCTATATGAGGGAAGTTGAAGATTTAACCATATGGTGCCATGATAACAACCTCTCTCTAAATATCAATATAAGACAAGAAATTATTGTTGACTTTAGAAAGATCAGAGAAAATCACATTGCTCTTTCCATTAATTAAATTGTGGACAGTTTTATACTGTGGACAGTTTTATATTTCTCAGTTTACACATCACAGACATCCTCACATAGTCTCTCAACACCAATTGCATCCTGAACAAGGAACAGCAGAGAGTGTATTTCCTGAGGTGTCTCAAGAGTTTTGGGATGAGTACCAAAACTCTTATGAACTTTTATCGCAGTACCATGGAGAGTGTGTTGACAGGCTGTATCACAGTGTGGTTTGGCAACCTGACTGCTCAGGACTGCAGACCGCTTCAAAGGACTGTAAAGACAGCAGCAAAAATCACTGGGATGGAACCACCACAACTTCATAAAATGTACACCACTCGCTGCAAAAGGAAAGCAGAAAATATCATTAAGGTCACCAGCCACCCTGCTCATGTCTGTTCTTGCTCCTTCCATCTAAAAAGCATTACCAGAGCATCAAGTTACACACCAAACATCTCAGTAATAGTTTCTTTCCACAAGCAGTCACGTTGCTGAACAGCTGACGCACCCATATGCATCTTACATTGTTGTGTTGTCGTGTACTTTTCTATACTGTGTATATAATGTATGACTTCTGTGTACATAGTCTATGTAGGTCTAAAATGTTTTTTGCTTTTTTGGGATGGTGGGTCCTTGTGTCCTTTGTCCTTGTGTCTTTTGTGTTAAGGCAGAGACAGCCAGAGCATACGAATTTCCTTGTATTCCAATACATATGATAATAGTTGAACGTGAACTTGTGACATCACTCCAAGGAACAATTCTGATTGGCTTGTTCAAATGGCTCCATTTGATCCCATAAATAAAATTGTGAAAAAGAGATGTTATTGAATTTGGGGGCAAGCAAATGTGAGGGTATTCTGAATCTGCCCCCTCACTTCTGTCTAAGGGCTGCATGAACACACAAACTGATGAAAGAGAGAGGAGACCGATGGAGATGTCGGCTTACAAAAAAATCTCCTGATTGGCTGATAAGGAGTGGGTACAGGGCAAATTGCGAGACTCCATTTACAGTGCCTAGGGTGGCCACAGAGACTGGGTGTTTTTCTCAGTGTATGTACCTACTTCATAGCTGTCGGGATGTAGAAAGAGTTTGAAGGAGTATTGTAAAATGTGTTCTAAATCAAAACCTCTGGTAGTCAATTTCAGAGCTAAGAAAGCATGGAAATGGTGCTCCTCACGGACAACAAAATCCACCACAAGACTAGACACATCTTTATTTCCAAAATACCCCCCCTAAATTGAAATCAAACAATAGCTTATTATTATTTATAACAAGCATGCAATATTAAAATTAAAATGACTGAATCGAGTCCCTTTCACACCATGAGCATCCCATTGCTTGGGTACTTGGCGCTCTTGCGTCCAACACTGGAGACCTTCCTGGTTACGCTGCTCCTTGTAGACACTCCCTTCAGCCTCCCGCCGCTGCTCATTCTTTCCAATGGGGTCAACCCACAGGGCTTCTCCTGATTCGCTTCCTGCTGGTTGATGTTGTGGATGTTCGGGTAGATGCACGAGCGCTGTGGTGGTGGCTGCCCCCATTTCGGGCAGAACCACTTCTTTGAGGCATAGCAAAGCTCGGCGAAGCTGGAAATGGCTGACACCAGTCCTATGATGAAGTAGAAGCGAAGGAAAATGGTTTTCTCGGTGGGGCGGGAAGTGAAGCAATCCACAGTGTAAGGGCAGGGAAAGTGACTGCAGGGAAACTGGGCCTCCACCCTGAAGCCGTACAACCACCACTGACCCACCAGGATGCCCACCTCTGCCACCAAGCGGAAGCCCACGTTCACGATGTACAGCCGCTTCAGGTACACCTCCTCTCTGTAGTCGCGACTACTCAGTTGACTTTGCCTGGATCCACCTTTCTTCTTGTTTGAGTGGTGCACTGCATACATCATGAAGAGCAGGGACGGCGTGGAGATGGCAACGATGTGGAACACCCAGAAGCGGTATTGGGAGATAGGGAAGGCCATGTCGTAGCACACCTGCTTGCAGCCTGGCTGGAGGGTGTTACAGGCAAACTCCCTTTGCTCGTCCTCAAACAGGTTGCTGGCTACTGTGCCCAGAATCAGGATCCTGAAGACCAGCATGAGGAGGAGCCAGAAGCGGCCCAGCATCGGCGAGTGAGCCTGAAGGTTTTCAAAGAATTTGCTGAGGAAGTTCCACTCACCCATGATGGCACCCGGCTCGTGATGTCCTTGTGGATTGCTCGTGACGGAAGGGCGAATCCAGAAAAGGGCGACTCGTCTGTTTAAGGACAAATGCTCTTGGCGGTACTTTCAGGACACATTTAATCCACTTCCTGGGTCACCTGAAGATGTCACATAACCGTACTCAAACTCATCATCTCAAACTGAGATTACAAAGTAAATTGAATCTGCAGGTCAACAAGTTCTTTTTTTTTCATGAAGTGCCGGGGGGCCTCACATTCCTTCGGCCTCAAACAACCTAAGAAAATGAAACGTTGCATTAAACATCCTATATGCAGTCAAGTGTTAAATCACTGAAGAAATGACTTGAAATCACAGCACACCCATTGCAAATTACACAAGATAAATCACATTCATATCATCCTTTAGTATGCTCATTTAGTTGAGATTCACAATTAAATTCCTCAACTAAATTTGATGTCAAATACAGACAAATGCAACGTGCACATATGAATAAACAGTAATAATCCACAGTTCACTAACAAGCCGTTACTTGATGTGGACAGGCTGGCTGAACTGTTATACAAGCTCTAACACACCCATAAACCATACACATTTATGCTTCTCTGGGACCAAATGCACGCAACAGGTGCCATCTCTGACATATCTAAAAGGTGAGCTGAACAAACAAGTTCAGCCCTGAGGCATCCGATGTGCCTGAGGAAATCCCTCTGTCTTGCTCTTCAAAGAGGAACTCCTCAGACTGGCTGGAAAAATGCTCTGAGAGGGCCAAAAATGAAAATAAAAAAGGGGTCCCATTTAATAAGTGATGGGCCCGGGTCTGTGCCAGCCTGCTTTAGAGCTGTCAGTGAATATTCCAAATTCGAATATATAAACGAATTGTTAAAAAGAATAGACATTTGAGTGCGAAAATTAATGTTCGTTTGTGAAAAAACAAAAGCAGCACCACCGTGGCTGTCAGCCTCGCAAATTCTCACGAGAGCCTCGCCGCTGCGCTGAACACGCTGTATGATGGACAGGAATCACACAACGTCACTTGGTTGTGGCTAGATGGGGTACATCACGTTCACTGGTTGAAAAAGGAATTTAGGTCAAGCTGAAACGTGCGAATAATTTAACAACAACCGTGTGGTAAAGATGGCAGATAGTTCACAACCCAACTCGGCCACAGAGAGAAAGAGTGACTTTCACTCCGAACAATCTAAAAAGCCCCGTTTGGAAATACTTCGCATTTTGGTCAGAAAACAGAAAAATTGTGGAACCTCGAGACAAAGTCGTATGCAAACTATGTAAGCTACAGTTAGCTTACCCTTCTACCACTAGTAACCTGAGGGCACATCTCGAAAACATGCACCCAAATGAGCATGGCCGGATGTCCAGAACTTCACCCAAATGGCCACGTCTCGACTCAATTTACACCGCCCGCTACAAGCTCGCTATCCGCAGCACGAGAGGCTTGCACGAAGAAACTTACTTCGTTCTTATGCAAGGATATTAGGCCGATCAGTAGAGTTGATGGGCTGGGTTTTAGAGTTCTGCCAGGAATCGGAACCAAGGTACCATATCCCTAGCCGTGGAACAATCACCAATAGAATCATAAAAATCTACACGCACGGGAGTGTCCGGGTAGCATAGCGGTCTACTCCGTTGCCTGCCAGTTCGAATCCCCTTGTTTTCTCCGGCTTGGTCGGGCATCCCTACAGACACAATTGGCCATGTCTGTGGGTGGGAAGCCAGTTGTGGGTGTGTGCCCTGGTCGCTGCACTAGTGCCTCCTCTGGTCGGTCGGGGTGCCTGTTCGGGGAGGGGGGACTGGGGGGAATAGCGTGATCCTCCCTTCTACTGATGAAGAGGTCAGCACCTGACATGCTAAAGCAAGTACTGCTTTTGGCAGACTCCACAAGAATGTGTGGAACAGGACAGGCATCACCCAGGAGACAAAAATTAAAGTGTATCGGGTCATAGTTCTCACCACACTGCTTTAGGGCTGTGAAACATGGACAGTTTACAAACGCCGTGCAGAAACACCAAACCACTTTCACACCACACGCCTCAAAAAACTTCTTGGCATAAAGTGGTATGACAAGATCTCTGACATAGAGGTCCTCACTCGCTCAAGACTGCCGAGTATACACACCATCCTCGTGCACAGCTTCGTTGGGGGGGCCATGTATTTTGCATACCAGACCACCGGCTTCCAAAGAAACTGTTATATGGCAAACTCAAACAAGGCAAGCACTCCCAAGGTGGCAAAAAAAAGGTGCTTCAAAGACACCTTGAAGGTTTCGTTAAAGGCCTTCACCCTCAACTACAACACATGGGAACAGAAAGCTCTGAACAGAGGAGAGTGGCACGCAGCTGTCCCAAAATGGTGCAAACACATGTGAGGCCACCAGGATTGCTGTAGCAGAGAGCTGCCAGCAGGCCAGGAAAGACCGTGCCAGCAACCCCCAGCTACTCCTACTATCCCATGCCCACACTGCCAAAGAACATTCAGGGCGCAGATTGGACTAACCAGTTATCTTCACACCCACGGGAAACAACACCTACAGGATGACTAGATGGTCCTCGTCGCTGCGACGGACGAACAACAACAAACAACGCCCCCTGGCGAAACTCCTCACTGTCAGGTGAAAAGAAAAGCAGCTGCTGACTCCACATGTATCGGAGGAGGCGTGGGGTAGTCTGCAGCCCTCCCCGGATCGGCGGAGGGGGTAGAGCAGTAACCGTAAAGGCTCAGAAGAGTGGGGTAATTGGCCGGATACAACTGGGGAGAAAGGGGGGGGGGACTACTCAAAAAGACAAAGATGTGGCTCTTACCACATCCTACGTCACAGCAACGGCCACTGGATTTCAGACAATTGGAAAATGCATGCCTACGTCATCCAAACAAAGGAGCTTAGGAAAAGCCACACTGCAGAGAACGTAGGTGAATGCATTCAAGACATCTTGAACGTCTACGTCATAAAAAGGGAATCAGTGACTGCCATTACAACAGACAATGCTGCCAATTACATCAGACATCTCGACACAGTGAACATACCATGTGTGGCACACACCGTCAACTTGGCTGTAAAGGGTGATTGTTCGGAGTGAAAATCTCTCTGCGGCCGAGCTGGGTTGTGAACTCGCTGCCATCTTTACCACACGGTTGTTATTAAATCATTCGCTCGTTTCAGCTCGACCTAAATTTCATTTTCAACCAGTGAGTAATGTTGTGTGACTCCTGTCCGTCATGCGGCCTATTCGGTGCAGCGGCCAAGGCTCTCGAGAGAATTCGTGAGGAAGGCAGCCGCTGTAGGGCTTCTTTTTTTCTCACAAATGAATACTAGTGTGCAAACTCGAACGTCTGTTTTTTAAACAATTCAGTTATATATTCGAATTTGGAATATTCAGAAAATGAAAAATTAAAAAAAAAGAGAACAAGACAAAACATAATTTAATTTTCACTTACCTGATTGCGACGAGTTGCTGACTCTCGGCCGAGGGTTGACTGAGGAGGACGAGGCATGTGAGGGAGAGGGACACCTGTGCAACATGTCAAACACGGTACACTGGTTGGTTTGGATACCATGCTGGTGAAGGTGTCTTGTCATGTCAGTAGTGCATCGTCCCTTGCACGAAATAAGTTTGGCACAGGTGTTGCACTGTGCTGACACGTCATTTTTTCGAACAAAATAAAGCCACGCCTTTGAACGCTCGCTGCTGCCCATGATGGTGCACAGCTCTACCCAGACTTAGCGTCGTCCACGACAGAAAGAGCACCGGTGTGCGCGCACGCACTTCCCGAAGGAGGGGGGGTAGTGTGACAACCACGGATGTGTAGACTCGCTAGCCCTTGGCTAACGGGTCAGACCCTCTAGTCCAGTGGTTCTCAACCTTTTTGGGGTCCTGGACCCCCTGCGTATTTTTGATCTACCCTGAGGACCCCTCCACCTGATCTTGGGGGAGGGGGGTTGCAATTTGATAGAAACAGTAGAAACTGCATTTTAAATTGCATTATAGCATTTATTCACTCTTTTGGGCAAAAATAAGAGCTTTCAGTTGTAACTTAGATATAGTTAACAAAACAGAATTCTTATGCAGTAACTTTCAGATATATGTAACAAAACAGAATATGTATTCAGTAACTTTCAGATATATGTAACAAAACAGAATATGTATTCAGTAACTTTCAGATATATGTAACAAAACAGAATATGTATTCAGTAACTTTCAGATATGTGTAACAAAACAGAATATGTATTCAGTAACTTTCAGATATATGTAATTAAACAGAATATGTATGCAGTAACTTTCAGATATATGTAACAACACAGAATTTTGATGCAGTAACTTTTAACAATGCAAACGGGAGCGAGATCTCTTATTAAAATACAATAGATTACACTTGTGAAACAGATGTAATTAGAGAAAAAAGTCCTGTTACCCTTTATAGTTTAGGTAGATAAAGGTCTCAGTCACATTTGAGTAAAATAATCCTATTTCTATAAATGTCATAGGATCTTTTTTTTAAAGATATTCTATTTTCACAGACCCCTTGCAATTACACCACGGACCACTAGGGGTCCGCGGACCCCCGGTTGAGAAACACTGGGTTAGCTGACTGGTTAACGTAGTTGCCCATGGTGTGGGAGACCCGGGTTCGTGCCCCAGCTGCGGCGGTTCCTGGCTGCCCCCCGAATTCGCAACATGTAGCTTAGGAGACGGGAAGACGTGCATGCATTCAGCTTGCATGACTACAGGCGCACCAGCGCAGATGGATAGACAGGTCCTGGCATTGTAAGTGAAACTAGCGTGAGTTTAATTTCTTTAGGAACCAATGAGCAGAATCGAAATTAGAATTTCTTAATGATTCCATTGGAATCGAAATTTTGGAACCGGTTTTAACGTGGAACCGGTTCTCAATGCCCAACAGAGCGTTGGCGTTAGGGTTTCGGTAATGAGGGCGAGGGCGGCTACTGCTCAGGGCCGAGCGCTTGATAGAACTTCCCAAATGTCCCCACTGCCATCCCATTGTTAAATGGTAGATAGTATGCATCTGCTGTCTGCAGATCGGTCGTTTCCTCGGTCTGTATACTTGAACTCCTTTGGTTCTCCTTGCCCACTATGTCCTGTCGTCAGTTCTGCCTTGGTGTTTGTACTGGCTGCAAACTAATTTCCCTGTAAGGGACAGTAAAGACACTTTGACTTTGGACTCTGAAATGGCAGCAAGGCTGTCCATTATGAGCGGCTGCAGCCAGAACGCCAAACAGCTGGCTCACAGAGTCTGCATCAATAGAAACCAAGTGGACACACAAAAGTGTGCTTTGAGCTTGTCAGAGAAATTACGCTGCAAAAAAATGGCGTGTCTGAACAACCCTTAGTCTTAAAATTCACAGATTTATATTTTTTTCAAGAATTATTTATATCTCAATAAGAATGCAAGATCATGGTTACAGAATATTTATTTCTGTTTCAAGAAGTCGTGCCATGTTTACATATCATACTGCACTGACAGGTTATTTTATTTGCTTGGGCGATTTTTCAATTTGAATGTAAGGTAACACTTTAGTATGGGGAACATAAAAAACGTAATTACTAGTGAATTAGTAATGATCAAGATGTCACTTTAGTATGGGGAACATATGCTAAGTAACAAAAACTTAATTTACAGTAATTTAACACTATGAACACTTGTAGTTTTGTGTTTTGTTATGTAAGAACAGAGCATATTCATTAAGTGTTAGTAAGGGAGAATAACTCTTCTTGTGGTACTACCACCTTATAAAGGCCATACTAAGCAAAGCATATTGAGATGGTACTACTAATAAGCAATACTTCTGAGGTCATAGAGGGAAAACTCATAGTTAATGGCTTACTGGTTGTATAATAAGGCCATGCAGAATAAGGCATTAATGAGTACGTAATAATGACCAATTAAGAGCCAATATGTTGCTAATTTGCATGCTAATAAGCACCTAATTAATAGTGACTACCTTCCCCATACTAAAGTGTTACCGAATGTAAAAATGTCATGTCAGGGTTGAGGTGACATTTTTGCAGTATCAACCTAATAAAAGACGTCTGTTGAAAGGCAACGCCTCCTATTCTGCACGTTGCACATCCTTCTGAAACAGACTGCATTTTAAAAAGGATCCGTGTTACTGGGAGGTTTTGATTTGGTTAACTTACTTTGAAAGTGTAAAGTTTAATGTCCTTCAAGCCACTGATAACAACTGATAAAGACTTCAGGGATGAAAAAAGTGCAGGGAGTCAACGGTGTCCTGCCTCAAACCATATTCATATTCCACTAAGCCCGTTTACATATACTCGATAACCAACGTGACGTAAATACATCAGTACTGCAAACCATAATTGCATATAAGAAAAAACACAACCAGCAGGACTTGAACCATTTTCACTGCATCCATTTTTTTTTTGCAGCAAAAATTTTCAAAATGAAAAAAAATTTTTTCCAAATAAACATTACACAGAAATGCTGACAGGTGATCGATGTAAAGTTTAGCTTACCGTGTCTGATCAAGCAGAACATACCAGTTCCAGTCTCAGCACTGCTTTCCAAATAATCTGCGCTGACTCCTTCAAAACCCCTCACAGGGAGAGAGATCTTTCCCGTTCCTGTTGAGCGGCCTCTGCAAGTCCAGACATGGGTGTCTCTAGAGCGACATCAGAAGTCATTCGCCCTCCGACAAGGTGCACGTTCCACGAATCATGAATTCTGAACGCGCACAAAAAAATGTGTCACGCAAAGGAATACAAAAGATAAGCACAGAAATATTTACAGGGCAGAACTTGTGGACATAAAACACCAAACGTGTTTTAAGACAACAGGTGCTCAAAAATGAAGTGCCCGGACAACTTAAGAATGTGGGTTAGTTGCCATCCAGTCATTTTTCAGAAGCTAAAATAATGTTGTACTCTTAAAAGTGTGGTGAAACATTAAACATTCTTTTGGAAATTACTCAGAAACCACAATGGCGAGGGAGACCACAGGAAGGACAACCGAGCCCGATATGGAAACTAAGAATGGAGGGACTACTAAGACTGTAACTCACAAACAAAATTATCTTTAATTTTTACTTTTCTGTGTTTCATTTTAGGGTTTGTTTGTTGTAAAATAATGAAAACTAAAGTGGAAAAAAACACTACAATATTCTTTTTATACTAAACAATAAATTAGTGATCTTTTGTTATAAATGAGAATACATGAGTACAGTGAGAAAAATGTGATGTATGACCTGATTATATGAAAGGGAAAAAATTAACTAAAAAAACACAGCTGATATGCAGTAGTGTGTAAATGACAACTTGTGTAAACTACTAATAAGACACGTTAGCCCCTAGCTAGCTAACGGGTCTGACCCTTTAGCCGAGCGGTTAGTGACGTCGCCTTGTAGTGCGGTACACCCCGTATCGAATCCCGCACCGGGCAAGAAAACAACCGGTTACAATTGTATCCAACTCATTGCTAATCTCACTTCACTCGTTTAAGACAACGGGGCACAGAACGTGTGTAAAAGAAGTGGCAGAACTCGGGACAAAACGCATCCCATCACTCTTACCCATTTGTACACAGCAGGGTTACGCATGAGGTATCACACGAGATATAGTATACCTAACGTGGCAGCATTCACAGAAACGTTACTGGTCTGACCAACAAGACCCTGTCCCGTGAACCAGTCTGCGCAGAACCTGCAGGCTGACTTTGCCTCGCGCTCAAACTGTGAGGCTTCCGGGTTTTCCTCGTGGATCTGCAGAACCCAGTTCTCCTGCTGAACCCTTGTTGGAAGCTGAGATCGACAACGACGTTAGAAAGCTGCAACAGGGACTGACACGCAGAAACTCGATGTTAGCAGTAACTTGCCGCTACGCTAGCTATTACAAAAACATGCTAGGTGCTAACATTACACGTCCGGGTCTTACCTTGGTAACTGTGGCTGTAGCTTGAAATGTAAAGTTTGAAGCCCTTCTCCTTTTTGGTAACTGACGTACGGCATGATTCTTGGGTAACGCCACCAACGTCGCTGAACGTGAGTTTGGGTCGATCTTGAAGAGGCCGCGTGGAAAGACGCCACCGCTTCGCCGTTGTTGCCGGTTGTCCGTGTCACTTCCGGCGCTGCCCGGAAATGATCGAGTTGGCCGAGTCAGAACGTGGAAGAACGTGTCCATGTGTGCGTGGCGGTCTATTCCGTTGCCTACCAACACGGGATCGCCGGGTCGAATCCCTGTGTTGCCTCCGGCTTGGTCCCTACAAACACAATTGGCCGTGTCTGCGGGTGGGAAGTATTTGTCCTGGTCGCTGCACTAGCGCCTCCTCTGGTCGGTCAGTGCGCCCCCCCCTCCCCCAGATCGGCAGAGAGGGGGTGGAACAGCGCCCGGGGCGACTCAAAAAGAGCGGGGTAATTGGCCAGATACAACTGGGGAGAAAATGGGGGGGGGGGATGAGTGTGTCCATGTGTCTGCGGGTGGGAAGTCGGGTGTGGATATGTGTCCTGGTCCCTGCACTAGCGCCTCCTCTGGTCGGGCGGGAGGGGGGGAACAGCGTGATCCTCCCACGTGCTACGTCCCTCTGGCGAAACTCCTCACTGTCAGGTGAAAAGAAGCGGCTGGTGACCCCACATGTATGGGAGGAGGCATGCGGTAGTCTGCAGCCCTCCCCGGATCGGCAGAGGGGGTGGGGCAGAGACCGGGATTGCTCGGAAGAGTAGGGTGATTGGCCAAATACAATTTGGGAGAAAAGGGGGGGGGGTTATTTTTTTTATAAGAAAGCCTATGAGCTCTACTTCGAATGTAAAATTGGTGACCAAGAAAAACACCGGGCTCCTCATATGTGTAGTGCAACATGTGCAGTCAACCTGAGAGGTTGGCTCAGGGGTACTCGGAAGTCAGTGCCATTTCAAGTCTCAATGATATGGCGAGAACAGAAGGATCACGTGACGGACTGTTACTTCTGTCTGGCTCCTCTGCTAAAAACAAGAACTCTACTGAATACCCCAGTCTGCCTTCAGCCATGAGACCAGTGCCGCATGATGACAGTTCGCCAGTAGCGAAGCCACCAGAGACACGGAGCCTAGATGAGGCAGACGAAGATGCCACAACGCATGAACCAGATGCCTGGTTTCCTCATCTGATGACACAGCCAGAATTAAATGACCTAGTCAGGGACTTAGATGTGCCAAAAGCTAAAGCAGAACTACTTGGTTCAAGATTTCAAGGATGGGGTTTGCTGTCACCAGGTACAAAAATGTCTGTCCTTCAGAACCGTCAAGAACATTTGACAAACTTCTTTGCGCAGGTTGACAACCGGTTTCTGCACTGACATCGGTGGATTGTTCATTGCTTTGGGTTGTGTCCTTGACCCACAACAAGGGTGTCTTTTTATAGATCCGTCCAAGTTAAATCTGAAAGCTGTCCTGTTACACAATGGCAACATCCACCCTTCGGTACCCATTGGCTATGCAGCACACATGAAAGAAACCTGCGGTAACATGGACCTGTTGTTGAAACACATGCAGTGCAACAGTTACGACTGGAACCTCTACGGTGATCTAGAAGTACTGGAACTGCTACTAGGAATGCAGCTCGGATACACAAAGTACTGTTGTGTCCTGTGTGAACGGGATAACCGTGCTAAAGACTCGCATCACATTAAAAAGAACTGGCCGCTTCGTAAGCATTTTGCTCCAGAGCAGGAAAGGGTGGCGCATAAACCACTTGTCCAGTCCCCACCCAACAAAGATATGTCTGCCTCCTCTTCATATAAAACTCGGATTGATGAAAAGTTGTGAAAGCAGTGAACAAAGAAGGTGATGGATTTCACTGTTTGAGACAGATGTTTCCAAGGATAGCCGAGGCCAAGATGAAGGAAGGCGTTTTTGTTGGCCCACAGATCAGACAGGTCATCAATGACAAGAAGTTAGAGGATCTGCTAGCGGGGCCAGAGAAAACAGCATGGAAGGCGTTTAAGGATGTTGTTGAGAATTTTCTTGGCGACTACAGAGCACCAAACTATACTGAGCTGCTTGACGACAAAGCACACGAAACCATGAAGGGCAACATGTCATTGAAAATTCACTTTCTGCATTCACACTCGGACATCCCTGCTGACACTGGTGCAGTCAGTGATGAACATGGTGAAAGGTTTCACCAGGACATTGCGACCATGGAAAAGAGGTATCAGGACAACTGGAATCCGTCAATGCTGGCGGACACCGACACAAGAAGCACCAGATGCCGAGTACAAACGAAAACCAGCTGCAAAACGTTTCAAGCTCAGTTGAACTGACATGTGTCAGCATCGTTACGCGATGAAACATGTTGAATTCAATAAAAGTTGTTTTAATTCATTCATTCATCATCGGCCGCTTCTCCGGGGTCGGGTCGCGGTGGCAGCAAGCTAAGTAGGGCACTCCAGACATCCCTCTTCCCAGCAACGCCCTCCAGCTCCTCCTGGGGGATCCCAAGGTGTTCCCAGGCCAGATTGGACATGTAGTCAGTACCTCCAGCCAGTTCTGGGTCTACCCCAGGGTCTCCCCCAAGTTGGACGTGCCTGGAAAACCTCCAAAGGAAGTGTTAACATGTATTCTCACTATATTATGTTCAGTACGGTAAATGTTCACAGCATGGCTTTTGTGGATACTGGGGACGCATGCGTGGCGGACCGGACGGTCTTGGAGGGAAATGTTTTTTACTGGTTGTGAGTGCAGCTGGCTGGTGTGATGGCCGGTGCGTAGAGAGAAATAAAGTTTCTCAAAAGATAATAAACGTCGTGTTTATTCTACACTGCTCAAAAAAATAAAGGGAACACCTAAAAACACAATATAGACCTCGATGAATGAAATATTTCAGCTGAAAATCTTTATTTATTAGACAGAGGAATGTGTTTAGAGCAAAATAACCTAAGAATGATCAATGGAAATCAAAATCATTAGCCCATTAAGGTCTGGATTCAGAATCATATTCAAAATCAAAGTGGAAAATGAGAACATAGGCTGATCCAACTTCTGTGGAAATTCTTCAAGACGATTCAAAATGAGGCTCAGTAGTGTGTGTGGCCTCCACGTGCCTGTATGCACTCCCTACAACGTCTGGGCATGCTCCTGATGAGACGACGGATGGTCTCCTGAGGGATCTCCTCCCAGACCTGGATCAGGGCATCAGTCAACTCCTGGACAGTCTGTGGTGCGACATCGCGTTGGCGGATGGTACGAGACATGATGTCCCAGAGGTGCTCGACTGGATTCAGGTCTGGGGAACGTGCAGGCCAGTCCATAGCATCAATGCCCTCGACATACAGGAACTGCTGACACACTCTGGCCACATGAGGACGAGCATTGTCATGCATGAGCAGGAACCCAGGGCCCACTGCACCAGCATATGGTCTGACAATGGGTCTGAGGATCTCATCCCGGTACCTAATGGCAGTCATGGTACCTCTGGCTAGCACGTAGAGGTCTGTGCGGCCCTCCAAGGATATGCCTCCCCAGACCATCACTGACCCACCGCCAAACCGGTCATGCTGGAGGATGTTGCAGGCAGCAGAACGTTCTCCACAGCATCTCCAGACTCTCTCACGTCTGTCACATGTGTTCAGTGTGAACCTGCTCTCATCTGTGAAGAGCACAGGGCGCCAATGGCCAATCTGCCAACCAAGATGTTCTCTGGCAAAGGTCAATCGGGGTGCACGGTGTTGGGCTGTGAGCACAGGCCCCAATTGTGGACGTCGGGCCCTCATACCATCCTCATGCATTCTGTTTCTCACTGTTTGAGCAGAAACCTGCACATTAGTGGCCTGTTGAAGGTCGTTTTGTAGGGCTCCGGCAGTGCTCCTCCTGTTCCTCCTTGCACAAAGGACCAGATAGCGGTCCTCCTGCGGCCCCCTCCACGTCTCCTGGTGTACTGGCCTGTCTCCTGGTACCTCGTCCATGCTCTGGACACTGTGCTGGGAGACACATCAAATCTTCTTGCCACAGCACGCATTGATGTGCCATCCTGGATGAGCTGCACTACCTGAGCAACTTCTGTAGGTTGCAGATACCGCCTCATGCCACCTCTAGTGGTGAGGGCCCTAGCAAAATGAAAAACTAACCAAAGATCGGCCAGAAAAGATGAGGACAGGCAAATGGTCTGTGGCCACCACCTGCAAATCCATTCCTTTTATAGGGGTTGTCTTGCAAATTGTCTAATTTCCACCTGGTGGAAATTAGACAATTTACCAACAGGTGAAATTGATTCACAAATCAGTGTTGCTTCCTAACTGGACAGGTTGATATCTCAAAAGTGTGATTGACTTGGAGCTACATTGCATTGCTTATGTGTTCCCTTTATTTTTTTGAGCAGTGTAGTTTAACAGGAAGGCGCCCAGGAGGCATCCTAATCAGATGCCCGAACCACCTCAACTGGCTCTTTTCGACGCGAAGCAGTGGCTCTACTCCGAGCTCCCTCCGGATGTCCGAGCTCCTCGCCCTATCCCTAAGGCTGAGCCCAGACTCCCTACGGAGGAAACTCATTTCAGCCGCTTGTATCCACGATCTCACCCTTTCGGTCACTACCCAAAGCTCATGACCATAGGTGAGGGTTGGAACGAAGATTGACTGGTAAATTGAGAGTTTTGCCTTCTGGCTCAGCTCCCTCTTCACCACAACGGTCCGGTACAACATCCACATTACTGCTGATGCTGCACCAATCCACCTGTCAATCTCCCGCTCCATCCTACCCTCACTCGTGAACGAGACCCCGAGATACTTGTTTTAATCTTTCTCCAAATGACTACGTGATGCACCAGCTCTGAAGTTATTTTTGTGTTCAGCTTGATATTGCCTATCTTAATCTCTGATTTTTTTTCAGGAAGCAAAACGTTAAGAAAACATTTGCACACACGGCACAAACGGTACAAAAACATTTATTTTACAATACAACAAGTAAAAGAACACAAAAATATTTACAGGGCAAAACTTGAGTATAAAACACCAGTTGTTTTAAAAAAGAAGCTGAAAAATAAACTGCCCAGACAAATTATCCAATTTAAAATTCTAGGTTCCAATCACTTTTTAGAAGCTAAAATAACACAACAACGTCTTGCAATTAATTTTAATTGCATTATCACTTTTTAAATGAGCACACACTAAACCATAACACGGTGGTTTAGTGAGTGTACGTGCAGTAGCGATACAACTTACATCTGCAAAGCTGGGCTCGACTGTGACACACTGAGCACAGGAAAACTCGCACAGGGTCTTGCCATTTACAAACATGGGCAGCTGAGGTCGGTCACTTTAAATTAGAAGTCGGAGTCGGAGTCAGAGTCCAGGGCGTATACGACCGGTTTCTTGGCCCGGGAGGGTTTTTGTCTGGGTGCCACAGCAACAGGCGCCGCATCTTCCTGGTCTGAAACCTGGAAGCTGTCATCCTTGTCCCATTTCTTGGTCTTCTACCAGGACAGGGCGGGAAGAAAGAAAGAAAGAAAGAAGGGGGGAAAAAAGGGCTATTAGTGTGACTTCAATGACCGTTGTGGTTATGATACAATTATACTGCGTTTCCTGGCGGGAAACTGATGTGTGACCAGAACACCACCTGCCAACTAATATATGTGACATCCCACCAAAAGAATTGAATTTTAACAGTTACACTGATGCCATACGAAACAAAGTGAGGCGCTCTCAGACCAGAGAGCCTGCCGACAGGAAAGTGAAGCCCATACTGGTTTAGTTAGAAGCCATCGACTTATAAGAGATTAAACAAGCAGATATATAGAACAGAAACTTGAAAAATGATGTGGGGTAGATAAAAGTAGAAGTGCTGTACGGTGCTCATCAGGGTGAAATCTTTCAGAAGTTTTACTGCAGACGGACAGCTGACCTTGGCGTCGGTTTTTCTCATGATGCGGGATCTGAGGTCTCCAGAGCTGCTGTCTGAGTCTCCGCTGTCCTCCACTGGCTTCCGTTTGAGGAGGGGCTTCACCCTGCTCGCTGGGACCTTGGTGGTGGAAGCTTTGGCTCCGCCCTCTGATTCGCTTGACTCCAATGACATCGCAGTCTTTGCGGCGGTTTTGGAGGCAGGTTTGGATTTGGAAAGGGCGTCCAGGATGGACGGCTGTTTTGTGTCTATGAGAGCAACAGAGAAAGATGAGAAACGCCAAAATGAATATATACTCACAGTACGACTTTGCCTTCACATGCCAACCTTCATATTTAATATTTTTATATATATATATATATATATGTACACTGTTTTACCATGCTACTGCATTTTTAAGAAAACATGCTGATAAAGGTTACACTGGCTTTAGTAATTTATGTGTTATAGTTGGTTTGTGTCACAAACATGTTTCCCACAACCCATCCATCCATTATCCAGACCGCTTATCCTTAACTCAGCGTCACGGGGATGCTGGAGCCTATCCCAGCAGTCACTGGGCAGCAGGCGGGGAGACACCCTGGACAGGCCGCCACACCATCACAGGGCCAACATACACACCTAGGGACAATTTAGCACGGCCGATTCACCTGACCTACATGTCTTTGGACTGTGGGAGGAAACCGGAGCACCCGCAGGAAACCCATACAGACACGGGGAGAATATGCAAACTCCACACAGAGGACGACCCCTAAGGTTGGACTGCCCTGGGGCTCGAACCCAGGACCTTCTTGCTGTGAGACGACCATGATAACCACTGCGCCACCGTGCCGCCCACAACCTCAAGTGTCATATACAGCACACCGACTTATCTCAGTCTTAACTGTTTAATTTGTTAATGTTGAATCAGATTAGTCTAATTAGAATCAATTAGCAGAAAAACAAACATAATTCTACACGCAGCTGAATAACCAGGAAACCATGTGTGCCCGTGAACATTTCTATATCTATTACTCTTGACAAAATAAGATCGATTTTTTTTCAATTCAATAAAGGCAAATTTACTAACTTTATCATTTATTAATGCCCTACTGCCACTTCTGTCACGGTGTATACAGGGCAATAGGGCATAAGATTTTATACCAGACAAATTTGGTCACGTTCTGGTTGTTGAAGGGTTTAAAAGGTACAGGTCTTTAAAAGGACTTATCCTACTGTAGTTAAACCTCTGGGCTTACGTGATTCCTCCCAGATATTTCTTCTGAAAACTATGAACATGTACTTTGCTGCAGTTAACGAGTTACAGATTAGATCTGATCTGTCTAAGGCCGGGAACGTGTCCGTGGTTCAAGTAAATCCACTCAAGACTTCCTCTCAAATCTTTTCCATTTATCTGAATAAATTCATTCATGACCTCGACTGCCCTCGAGATTTCGATCATGGTTGCTCTCCAGAGCTTCTTCCCCACTGAACCACTCGCTCCCTTAGCCGGTGGTCATCAGAGCGATGGGGCTTACTGACAAATGTTCTGTGACGTAAATAATTGACACACAGCCATACGTCCGTAAGATAAGAGGTGACAGTTATGACCACTTTCCGGTACCTGCAGCCTTCTTCTTGGGTGCAGATGGCTTCCTGGCAGCGGCAGGCTTCTTAGCCGGAGGGTCTTTGGCCTTGGCTGATACGAGCCCATCTTCTGACTGGGCTGTAACACACACACACACACACACACACACACACACACAGAGAGAGAGAGAGAGAGAGAAAGAGAGAGAGAGAGAGAGAGAGAGAGAGAGAGAGAGAGAGAGAGAGAGAGAGAGAGAGAGAATCTTCTGATCAAGACTTGTTTCCAGAGGTTCAACACATGAGGGCATCCCAGAAAAATTAGGCTACTTACAGCTGGACTTGCTTTTGGCTCCTGAGGTTTTTGTCGTTTCTTTCGGCGCCACTTTCTTCCTGAAATGAGAAGATTGACAAGAAAGTCTGACTGAAGGTTGACTGCAAAGAAACCACTACAAATTAACAGGTGAAGGAAAAAGGTCTTCCCAGGAAAAAGGAAGAAAAAAGAAAACGTGACGCTGCACTAGACACTACAACCACAAGAACAACTTTCTGAAAGCGCAGCCAGCACTCAGACTCACTTGGGCTTGGGAGCTTTTGCGGGCGGGGAGTCCACGTCGCTGAGCCCAGGAGCGAAGCTGGTGTCATCGTCGTCGTCGCTGATGAGCGTCTTCTTTGTCGGAGCACTTCTCTTCCAGCAGTCTTCCAGGTCATCCTCGCTGCTGGACATGTACTTCACAGCAACTTAAAAAGCAGAACAGAAGCGCCACCGGCTGCATGTTAGCACGCTGTCACGCCAGCGTTTCCTCCGCATCAGTTCCCAGTGTCCCTGTCCAAAACTGGCAGTTGACAACAGCCATGTTTAGTGTGGGCAATTGCTATGGGATGTTTTTTTTTTTTTACCCCAGCAAGACTCACGTGCACGGACACGTTCGTCCTATTCATTTAGACTGTCACTGTGGAGCTTAAAGACAGTAAAGCACAAAGTGAGGTGGATTTATATCACGCTCAACACAAATACCATTTATTTCTACCCCGTCAGTTATAATGCTCATGTTATTCTTAGTACCTTGTACATAATGTTTTATACATTAACTCTACTTTACAACTAGTTTATTAGAGGGATGAAAATGACTAACTCCATATTATTTGCAGCTTTTATTGTTTTTGGCTTGGTGTGTCCTTGTTGGGGTTAACGTGGTTTACTTTTACCTATTTTAAGTGACTTTTAAAAATGCTTCGCATTCAAAGACCTACGTTAACATGAAGCTTCAGTGGCTTGTGGGAATTTAACAACCTGACACAGATGAGCTACATTTCCATAAAGCCATCTCAATATACATTTTAAACAAGGGAAAACACACAATTATGAATTAACAACCAAAAACAACACAACTGAATGTCATAGGCAAGTCTGAACTTTGTTAGAGGTGGAAAAGATGCCGGTACCATTAACAGCACAAACACAAAAACTGAACTTTTGAATTTCCTTGTGAACCCCATGGTTTCACCTTGAACGCAGCCTTGTTGAGCCCAGCTCGCAGCACCATCGTTCATTTACTTTAAAACAAATTACGGAATTATTGCAACTTTTTAAATTGTTTGCTCAAATGTGCCTTCTGACATCTGGATGGAAACATGGATGGCAGTCTCACGTTTTGTTTTGCGTTCGACTTTCTCTCTGGGGGGTACCGCCTCCTCTACCTCCGTGATGTCTTCCTGGTCACTGTCGGTCCCAGACTCCTCATCAGACCATTGGTTCTTCTTGGGCTTCTTGCCCAGTGGTTTGAACTGGAGGGTGGCCTGTTTGCCCGACTTTGAACCTGCAGTACAATGCCATTGTTGCAGTTAATTGTGGCGGTGGGGGGGAACAACGTCTTTATTGGAGCAGGTCAAGTATGTACACTACCGTTCAAAAGTTTGGGATCACCCAAACAATTTTGTGTTTTCCATGAAAAGTCACACTTATTCACCACCATATGTTGTGAAATGAATAGAAAATAGAGTCAAGACATTGACAAGGTTAGAAATAATGATTTGTATTTGAAATAAGATTTTTTTTACATCAAACTTTGCTTTCGTCAAAGAATCCTCCATTTGCAGCAATTACAGCATTGCAGACCTTTGGCATTCTAGCTGTTAATTTGTTGAGGTAATCTGGAGAAATTGCACCCCACGCTTCCAGAAGCAGCTCCCACAAGTTGGATTGGTTGGATGGGCACTTCTTTGAGCAGATTGAGTTTCTGGAGCATCACATTTGTGGGGTCAATTAAACGCTCAAAATGGCCAGAAAAAGAGAACTTTCATCTGAAACTCGACAGTCTATTCTTGTTCTTAGAAATGAAGGCTATTCCATGCGAGAAATTGCTAAGAAATTGAAGATTTCCTACACCGGTGTGTACTACTCCCTTCAGAGGACAGCACAAACAGGCTCTAACCAGAGTAGAAAAAGAAGTGGGAGGCCGCGTTGCACAACTGAGCAAGAAGATAAGTACATTAGAGTCTCTAGTTTGAGAAACAGACGCCTCACAGGTCCCCAACTGGCATCTTCATTAAATAGTACCTGTTAGAGCCTGTTTGTGCTGTCCTCTGAAGGGAGTAGTACACACCGGTGTAGGAAATCTTCAATTTCTTAGCAATTTCTCGCATGGAATAGCCTTCATTTCTAAGAACAAGAATAGACTGTCGAGTTTCAGATGAAAGTTCTCTTTTTCTGGCCATTTTGAGCGTTTAATTGACCCCACAAATGTGATGCTCCAGAAACTCAATCTGCTCAAAGAAGTGCCCATCCAACCAATCCAACTTGTGGGAGCTGCTTCTGGAAGCGTGGGGTGCAATTTCTCCAGATTACCTCAACAAATTAACAGCTAGAATGCCAAAGGTCTGCAATGCTGTAATTGCTGCAAATGGAGGATTCTTTAACGAAAGCAAAGTTTGATGTAAAAAAAATCTTATTTCAAATAAAAATCATTATTTCTAACCTTGTCAATGTCTTGACTCTATTTTCTATTCATTTCACAACATATGATGGTGAATAAGTGTGACTTTTCATGGAAAACACGAAATTGTTTGGGTGATCCCAAACTTTTGAACGGTAGTGTATGTGTGTGTGTGTGTGTGTGTGTGTGTGTGTGTGTGTGTGTGTGTGTGTGTATATATATATATATATCAATACAGATGTAGGAAAACAAGTCGGTGTCAGCCATTTGTTAGCATCCTCCCTAAATTCACACAATAAGGTTTACTTATCTTTGTTTCACAGAACAAAACATCCAAATCTTGCAAGCTTCTGTTGAATACATACCTATAAATACCTTATAATGAGGGAATCAAACACGTTTATTTTTCCCCATGGAAAAGAGTTGTTGGCACCCATGTCTCAAACTACTTTTGGGTTTTGGAATTCTAAAGAGCTAAACTGACTAAACCCAACAATGCTGACCTGGATTAAGACTGCATATCTTCATCTGTTAGAGAATAGTCATCCTCACCTTTCTCCTTGGCCGGGACCTTGGTCTTCTTGCTTAGTCGGACAGCCAAGCTCATTTCCTCCGCCTGCTCCACATTCTCTCCATTTTCATCAAACTCTATTTTCCTCGCTATTTCCTCACCCTAAACATCAGGCGGAAAGATTCAGGCTCAAAAGGAAAAGTCAGCCAGTTTTAGGCCACAAGATAAACAAACTGTCAGCATTTCATATTCTCGCTGCAACAGCAAGGCACTAATCCTGAATAAAGTAATATTCAGCACGATTTTATTTTCAACATTAAAAAAGATCTACAGAGCTGATATGCTGTCAATACTATAGATAATTCAATTTACTCATAAGATCCACTGGTGGTTAAAAACAACCCACAAGATGCTGTGAGTCTCAAATAAAATGAATCATTATGAACAATAAAAATCTCAGCACCAACCAAAACAATCTGAAACGGTACCCGAGCTACAATTTTGTGGTCTTGTGCATGTGGACACCAGGCGAGGACTGACCTTGACTTTCTTGCCCCTCTTGCCATCTCCTTTCTTGAGGTCGGCCTTGCGGTTGGCCTCAGCCTTCATGGCACTGGTGACCCGGGGGATGACGCGGCGGCCCTGCGGTGTGGGCAGGTACTCCTGCTTCAGCTTCACCGCCTTGCCCTTGCCGCCTTTACCGCCCTTTACTGCAGGCATGGCGGCGCTCTCCCTCTCTCGCTCCTCAACACGCTGTAGAGGAGACGGTCAGAGATAGACAGGCAAGTTTGAAAGTGGGGTAGGGGTGCAATGGCCCTGATGGTAACCTTGAGTGTAACCATTGTTACCGCGCAGTTTTACATTCAATACTGCCAGACAAGACAAATCTGACATGATTTGATGATACTGTCTGGCGATCAAAATGATCCATGCTGACTGAAAAGCATGATGAGTCATCCAGACCACATCCCTCTAAAGCTAGATATTATTCTCTTCTTAAAGATTACTTTTTTTGGCATTTTCCACCATAATTTGACAGCGATAATCGAGAGAGACAGGAAACAGAGAGGGGGATGACATGCAGCAAAGGGCTCAGGCCAGGTTCGAACCCAGGCCGCTGTGGTAAGGACTAAGCCTTATGCAGTACACGCTCTACCATGTGAGCCACCGGGGTGCCCCCAGCTAAATATCATTCTTGACAACAAAAATGACAAGTTTGCCAACTGACGGCCATTCTTCTACTACATGAGGACGTGTTTGAATCAGGAGAAAGATTTCTTTCACACTTTTCCCTGGCATTTTGAACAAACCCCCAACTTCTCAAAGTGTAGAAACGGTCCGATTACCAAAAACACATCCACTTTTCAGTAACTCCCGAGGTAGCCGGTATAACGTGATGACTTTACCTCAAGCTCCTCAGTGAACATGCTGAGGTCTTCCTTCCACAGGTCTCCCGGGGTCTTCCTCTTCAAGGTGTTTAGCTCTGTCATCTACAGAGAAGCAGTTGGGTCAAAAAATGTAATCAAAAACAGAGTTCTCGTTCAGCAAAGTGACATGAGTCAGTGTGAAAATTAACTTAAAAGACAAGCAGAAAAATGAGTCAACATGTTGAGGGGACTCAGCTGACTTGGTTCATCTCGGCAGTGGGAGAACAGGCCATCAGAGGATCGGTAACATTCCAGCGTTGCCGGTCAGTTTTACTTTAGCATCATACGTGTAATTCTACTCCAGCCCTGACCTTCACCATCCAGTGATAGTGTTGCACGGTGAACCGGTACTGAAAACGTGCCGCAGTACTGGAGTTTTATCATGAGAACAGCTATTTGATCTGGCTGATAGGAATTTGTCTCTAACACTAGAGCGACCAGGATTTCACTCCTACCCAAAACGACCATCGGAAAGTATCGAGGTTCATGACTTCATAACGGTATCAGTATCGAAATAAAAATGTTGGTATCATGACACTATTCAGCGATATGAACAACAAATCAAAAATCTGCTGGCATTTTAAGTTTCATGTAGTCTCACATATAAAGCCTTTAAAAATGGATGAGGATCAGACCTTGGCATCCCGCTGTTTGCACAACTCCTCCTTCTTCTCTTTGGTCAGGAACCACATGGGCATATTCAGCAGGTAGTTGTAGTCCGGTCCGCTGGTGTCTTCCTCCTTCTCCCCCTCCTCCTCTCCATCATCTCCCATCTCCTCCTCATTCTGACAGTGGGGGGGGGGGGGGGGGGGGGGGCAAATGGTGCGTGTTATTCGTTCAGCTGGGAACAGACCATTCTCTAGTATGTTCCCATCGATTGTGCACGGCTCCCCTACCTTCTCCTGGGCCTGCTTCCAGGCTTTAACCGGGTCCGAGTCGTAGCCCATCTGCTGCAGCATGCGGATCAGCTCCTTCTTTGGTTTGTTCTCTGGAGGAATACACCAGTCAAAAAGCATCAACTTGTATTCTGAGGCTGCATTTATGGATTCATGCAGTGAACCAAATTATCGTTCTTACTGAAAGTTATTATTTTAAAAAAAAAGAGGAAAAAAAAGCCTTTTACTGTGCCTCACTCTGGCATCTGCACTAATATTAATTTTCTATTGTAATTAAAGTAGGTTTACTCAATGAATTTCCTCCAACAGGTTTTTGCTGGCGCTGTTTTTTCTTGCCTACTTTTCAGAAACTTTTTGTGGTGTTCAGGATGATGGCTCTTAAGATGCATAATTATGTTAGTGGTCCCCCCCCCCCCCAGTTGTATCCGAACAATTACCCCACTCTCCTGGCCGCTGTTCCACCCCCTCTGCCGATCCGGGGAGGGCTGCAGACTACCACATGCTTCCTCCGATACATGTGGAGTCATCAGCCGCTTCTTTTCACCTGACAGAGAGGAGTTTTGCCAGGGGGACGCAGTGCATGGGAGGATCACGCTATTCACCCCAGTTCTCCCTCCCCCCTTAACAGGTGCCACAACCGACCAGAGGAGCCGCTAGTGCAGCAACCAGGACACATACCCACATCCAGCTTCCCATCCACAGACACGGCCAATTGCGTCTGTAGGGACACCCGACCAAGCCAGACGGTAACACAGGGATTCAAATCAGTGATCCCCGTGTTGGTAGGCAACAGAATAGACCGCTACGCTACCCGGACACCTCATTTGGTAGCGTTAAAGGAGTGTGGTTTTACCCCTCCTCGCATCACTGGTGCTTTAACAAGCATTGCAAATAGCAATTTTGTTATCTGTTCAGATACTGTGAAATACTTCCATACAGCTGACATCTCGGAGCTCCTTGCTGCCTGGTGGTCATGATAAACATTTAGTGTCGGGTTGCTCTGACGGCCGAGCGGAATAAACCGCCGTTCTTGCAATCCACTCGTCATGTGGCTGGGAGGTTCGTATCCCAGACTCGCCGTAACCGGTCACGGCCAGAGCGTCCACGGGGCAAGGCATTCATTAGGCCACCCTTACCCGAGGGATAGTGGGTGTAGTGTTCGGGGACTCGTCGTTCTCCAGCGACCCCTCTGGCCCATCCGGGCGCCTGCAGCCAAGCAATCGAAAGCATTCTCTCTACGTCTCCTTCGCAGCCTGAAGGTAATGCAATCCATGCGAGGCTTCAGCGTGTAAAATAGCGAGAGTAGCCGACACGAGTATGAAGGAAGCTGGTGTTACGACTATCTGCTTCCTGTGGAAACGTGAGCCAGGGGAGTTATTCGACAAGAGTTCCAGCCATATGCCATTGGGTTAATTGGGTGGGATAACGGGAAAAACTAGAAATAAATTTACTTTAAAAAAACAACAACAAACATTTAGTGTCATTGCATGCGCATAGTTAATGCGTCACCTTATCGACCAGGTACACTGGCAGAAATGTTCATACCTTCAGATAATTCACTTCCTGAGTTTTTAAATCGGCTGATATCGATGTCATGTCGATATCATCATGCATCCCTAATCTAATCGTGTAGGTAACAATCACGTCGACTGGCGAGTTATGAAATCAAAGAATGATGGGCATCTTCCTAAAGAGCTCAAAAACCCAAGCTTCACAAAAATATCTGAAATAGCAGGTGTCTACTGTGCGGTATTCACACCAACCACTTTACTGACTTCTGTCACAGAATAAAATTGTGCAGTAATGGAAACTTAAATCAGGATTACAGGCAATTAACCTTGCAGACGTGACGCTTTTGTGCAAACAAACCAAAAAGGGGCTAAAAAACAAAACAAAAACCAAAGCTCCAACTAGTTCACATTTCTCTTCAATTCTACCACAGACGCCTTTGACTAGGTCGTCAGGGTTTAACCGGAGTGGGCCACCCACCGATGACCAGAGTCCCCTGGATCTTCTCCAGGATGAAGCGGGCCTGATTGGTGAGCTTGGAGCTCTCTGCGCCCAGCATGCCAGTCAGCCACTCCTTCCTCAGCACGTAGTACTTCATTCTCAGCTCGAAGAAGTCCTTCAGGATGTCCTGCACAGACTCGTACTTCTTCAGGCTGCCCACATGGTCAAACAGAACCTAGAACGATGGCAAATGGAGTCGGAGGTTGAGCGTCGCTTAGGAAATCAAACAACAAAAGAAACATACCTGCTGAGAAAACTAGAAGCAAAACAAATAAAGGAACAAACTTTTTTCTTTTCTTTTTTTTTACATTTAAGGTGCCCATTTTAATCAAACTTCATAAAGCTCATTTGAGCTTTACAAGAAGTCAGACTGTGTGTAGAGGCTGAGTATGAACCCATGTTGTGTTGGGGTAAAGTGGTGTGTGTGTGTGTGTGTGTGTGTGTGTGTCAATGGACAATGTTAGGGCAGGATATAAACAGAGGACTTGCTTAAGGAGAAGGGCTTGTGTTTCAAACTGGCTATCTCAAAGTCCACAAAAACATTTTTACACTTTCCCCTCACAATAGACTGGAAGATTCAGCTGCATAAAAGAGGAGCTGAGCTACAACACAAACACGAATAGTAAATTTATAGCCATGATCCACAGTCATTACCATCGAGTTGCAGGTGAGCGGGTTCTGAAGCTTGAAGACTTTGTGCAGGCCGGCAGCCTCCGCCTCCCTCAACTTCTCCTCCGTCATCTTGACCACAAACCGCACCGTGGTGTCGGTGTGGTATTCCTTATAGTCTGTGATCAGGGAGGGCACCTTCTCTGTACCGTTCAGCATGGCCTCCAACACATTCTCCTTGTAGGTCTGCGTGGAAGGTAGGATGGAAAACAGAAAAAGAAGGGTGGAATAAAATAATTTTTTAACAGTTTTGCCATGGGAACACTGTTTGGTCCAATTTACACTCAAACCAACATAAGATCAATATGGATGTGTTGCAGACATAACCCAGCCAAGTTGGGTTTTAGCAATGGTACTGAAATATTTTGCTCAAGCCCTGTGGGATTTTATTTTGTTTATATTATTATAAACCAATTTGCATTTTCATTCATCCTGGGTGGAGAAAAAAAAAACAAAAAAAAAACAGAACTGAGCAATTTGTTATTTGTATGCTGCTTTATGTACCTTTTTTTTTTTAAATCAGTTAAAAATAATTCAACTTTTTCACCTCAAACAAGCAATGGCAGTTTCATTCAGCTTTTCTTATTTGCAACTTCAAAATGCGCAAATGAAACAAATAAAGACAAAATAAGTTGGGAAAAAGCTGCTGATCAACCTGCGTCCAGCTCTTGACTGGCAGCTCAGAGATCTCGATGGTGGTGGAATTGATGATGGCCACCTCTCCGCTGTTCATGAACTGGTTTGCCATCACCTGCTCAATGGTCCCCTTGAAGCCTTTGTAGCTGGGAAGCTAGCGGGAGGAGCAAAACAAAGATTATCTATAGTAAGCCCCTCGTATTAGTTCTCTAGTCACCGTTTGTCATCTTCCAAACCAAATTCAGTCAAAAGCCCTCAATGCATCGTTGAAGCAGGTTTCTCAGGTGAGTTTCATGTCCAAGCAAAAGCCTCACAGCTTTGATGGTTGACATAGGAAAACACAAAGTGAAGACATTCACCTCTCTCTTGTCACAGGTAAAGCTAATAAGAATAAAATTAGTTCTTCCTACACATTCCCACACCCAACAACCTAGCTATATATCTTCAGTGCTCTCTACTGTGTCAACAAACAATATTAAATAAAAGAAAATGTCCCGAATGGTTAACTTGCAGCCCTCCCCTCTCCTTACCATGGGCAGTGGCTCCTCCCCATTGAGCAGGCGGTGGAGGTTGTTGACAATCTCTCTGACGTCGTAGTTTGGGATCTTGCTGGCCCAGCCGGTGCCGATGCCCTCAGCCCCGTTCACCAGCAGAGTGGGGATGATGGGGATGTACCACTCAGGCTCCACGCGCTGGTTGTCATCATAGTTGTACTTCAGCAGGTTGTCGTCGACGGCAGGGAAGAGGAGCCGAGCCAGGGGACTGTGGAATAGGAGGTGAGGGTGGTTGGGTATAGGAACCTGAATTTAACCAACCGCAGCTCCTCATATGATGACCATTATTTGTTGTTAAATCAAATGTAACATTAAAGAACCTGAGCATGGTGAAGATGTATCGAGGGCTGGCTGAGTCTTTGCCGCCATGAAGCCTTGTTCCAAACTGACCCAGAGGCTGCAGCAGGTTCACGTTGTTGCTTCCGACAAAGTTCTGGGCCAAGGCTATGATGGTCATCATCAGAGAGACCTGAAATGCACAAGTCACAGATTTTGGTGAAACGACTGGTGAACAACAGAGCGTGTGGCATGGGAACAGAGGAAGATATGGATAGACCCATAGAAATATAAGACTTCTCTTATAAAGTCCTAGCCAAACAAACAGCATAATTTTTTTTTAAAATGCTTTAAAGTATCATCATGAACATCATGAAGACCAAGGTAAAGAACAGAATACAACCTAAGGCAGTAAAAAGGAAAGAATTTCTATATGAACACCATAAAGGGCAGCAACTGTGTAAAACCAGTATAGACAAGGTCCAAATCTTTTCAGTTTCTCAATAGGAAACTCACCTCTCCATGGTGGTAGGCTGACATCTCAGCCACAGAACCTGCCAGCTGGGCCACCTTCACCTCCCGCTTGTCATTCCTCTTGAAGCAACAGAACAGCACTTTCCTCTGGCCTGGCTTCAAACCTGGCACACACACACAGAAATTAGCCATCTTTTCATCCAAAATGTTGAACGAATTTGAGAAAATTTTAAATACCATTCAGTTCTTTTTACAAACTTATCTTGTCAATAAACGTATCCAGATGAACTGATTCAACCGCCTTTGAGTTGACCTGAAGGTCAGTGAGACAATCCTACAGAGCCCAGTTAATGTGGCACAGGCCCTAAATTAATACTTTGTTGAGTCAGTGACTACCATAGCCCAAAGTTTCACAGTTCAACAAAGCAATGCATGGATTATCGGTACTTGTGAGCCAGCACTAGCGTTAAGACCAGTGTCTGAGACGAACATGTCTGTGAATGTTCTCATTCATCCAGGTCATGGTTATCCAAAGGAGTTGAATCAAGTGCAACTGGACTTGGTATATATCCGTGAAGATGGATATATACCAAGTCTCATCACCAGCCAAGCTAGTCTGACTGGCTGGTGATGAGACTCAGAATTTAAATTAAATTCTGAGTCTCATCACCAGCCAGTCAGACTAGCTTGGTCTAGTCAGAAAGGCAAGAACTGAGGAAGCCTCTTGGATGAGAGGCGAAACGTCTTCACGGATATATACCAAGTCCAGTTGCACTTGATTCAACTCCTTTGGATGTCTGAGACGAAGGTTGCAAAAGTAATCACATCTCTCAAATCTTCAGGGGCTGAGGAAATCTATGGTATGAACACTCATGCTGAAGACATCAACTCCTCAATAGCTAACCCACTAATGCATATCATTAATATCTCATTGGGTCAAGCAAGGTTTCCCAACTCATGGAAGTCTGCTGTTATAACCCCTATACTGAAAGGTAGTGACCCTCGTCTGACCACTAACTACAGGCCCATCAGTATTTCACCCATAGTATCAAAGGTATTCGAAAAACTAGTTGCTGAACAAATTACTGACCATCTCAACAATAGCTCCTTCCCACTGTACCCAATGCAATTTGGATTCGGGGCTAATCACTCGACAAAAACGGCTACATGCCATTTCATAGAAAAAGCAACGGCGTCAATGGACAAAAGTGAGGCTGTAGGGGCAGTGTTCCTTATCTACGGGAAGCATTTGATACCGTTAATCATAACATCCTATTTATACTACTCAATTTCAATCTTTTCACAGACTTTTCCAACCTTATCAGATCCTACCTCTCATCTCGCTCCCAGCTTGTCAAAATCGATAATAATACATCTAATTCTCTAGATCTACGAACTGGTGTCCCACAGGGCTCTATACTGAGTCCAATCCTATTCAACATGTACTTGATCTACCTTCTGTGTGTGGAAAATGTAACATCTTATTGTATGCTGATAATGGTTATTTTCTTCTCATGGGAAAACTACAGAAGCGATAGCGATCAAATTAACAGATGTTATGTTAAAGGGTCACATCCTGTTTAACCAATGCTGCCTGTAATTGAATGTGCTGTAAACAGTTTGTATGTTTTTCTCAAAACGCAACAGCATAAATGTAGAGCAAGATATTCTCATCCAGGGAGAGAGACTACAAGTTGTCACAGAATACAAATACTTAGGAGTACACATACACTACCGTTCAAAAGTTTGGGATCACCCAAACAATTTTGTGTTTTCCATGAAAAGTCACACTTATTCACCACCATATGTTGTGAAATGAATAGAAAATAGAGTCAAGACATTGACAAGGTTAGAAATAATGATTTGTATTTGAAATAAGATTTTTTTTTACATCAAACTTTGCTTTCGTCAAAGAATCCTCCATTTGCAGCAATTACAGCATTGCAGACCTTTGGCATTCTAGCTGTTAATTTGTTGAGGTAATCTGGAGAAATTGCACCCCACGCTTCCAGAAGCAGCTCCCACAAGTTGGATTGGTTGGATGGGCACTTCTTTGAGCAGATTGAGTTTCTGGAGCATCACATTTGTGGGGTCAATTAAACGCTCAAAATGGCCAGAAAAAGAGAACTTTCATCTGAAACTCGACAGTCTATTCTTGTTCTTAGAAATGAAGGCTATTCCATGCGAGAAATTCTAAGGCTCTAACCAGAGTAGAAAAAGAAGTGGGAGGCCGCGTTGCACAACTGAGCAAGAAGATAAGTACATTAGAGTCTCTAGTTTGAGAAACAGACGCCTCACAGGTCCCCAACTGGCATCTTCATTAAATAGTACCTGTTAGAGCCTGTTTGTGCTGTCCTCTGAAGGGAGTAGTACACACCGGTGTAGGAAATCTTCAATTTCTTAGCAATTTCTCGCATGGAATAGCCTTCATTTCTAAGAACAAGAATAGACTGTCGAGTTTCAGATGAAAGTTCTCTTTTTCTGGCCATTTTGAGCGTTTAATTGACCCCACAAATGTGATGCTCCAGAAACTCAATCTGCTCAAAGAAGTGCCCATCCAACCAATCCAACTTGTGGGAGCTGCTTCTGGAAGCGTGGGGTGCAATTTCTCCAGATTACCTCAACAAATTAACAGCTAGAATGCCAAAGGTCTGCAATGCTGTAATTGCTGCAAATGGAGGATTCTTTGACGAAAGCAAAGTTTGATGTAAAAAAAATCTTATTTCAAATACAAATCATTATTTCTAACCTTGTCAATGTCTTGACTCTATTTTCTATTCATTTCACAACATATGGTGGTGAATAAGTGTGACTTTTCATGGAAAACACGAAATTGTTTGGGTGATCCCAAACTTTTGAACGGTAGTGTAGATTCAAACCTTGGCTTCAAAACCCACATAAAAAGGGTCAGCAATAAAGTGAAGTTTAGTTTGGCAAATTTCAGGTTTACCAGAGACTTCCTACCAACTGAGGCAGCAAAGATATACCACTCAGTGGTTGTTTCCTACATCACCTATTGTCTGATAAGCTGGTCTAACACACACTCTACAGCATTAAAACTACTGGAATCATTATACAAACAAGCACTCAAAACTGTAGACAGGAAGCCATTAAGTTTTCAATCATTGCCATATTCTAAAAAAAAAAGAAAAGAAAAGTATAATCTACTTCGTTGGGAGAATCTCATCAAATACAAAAATGTCTGCCTAGTTTATAAGATCATGCATGGTTTAGCTCCTCCTCTTCTGTCCAGCTTCATCAACTTCAAATCTAGCACAAACAGCTACTAGCGGTGCAGCTAGAGGGAACTGCACAATCCCACTCAGGAGAACTACATTTAGCCAGGCCGTCTTCTCCTTTAGAGCATCACATCAATGGAACTCAGGACCACAATCAATTAGAGTCCCCATCCTATTATTCATTTAAGTGTAATGTCAAGAAACGGCTTATTAGGAACCAACAAGCTATTCGCACACACCATTAACATGTTAACTGTATTGCACATTAGCTGTTTTATGTCTGCTTTTTGATATATATATTATTTTCTATATTATCTTTTTCTACATTTGTATATTCTGTATATATTTTCTTGTTTTTCTTGTATATTAACTATGTTGTTTTTTTTTTAATATGTCACACTGTCGAATGCTCTCTACTTACTGAACATGTTTTTATTATTTGTACCATTTTATTATCCTAGGAGGCCTAACAACATCAGGCAAAGGGACTGCCGATGGAAACTAGCCTCTTAGCTAACTCAGATACATTTACATTTGTTCTAATGTTGATTAATGGACATGGTCCCTTCCCAAATAAATGTTACAAAAAAAAAGTCATCATAATAATGCCTCGACACCGGAGGGTGACAAGAAACTCGCATACAAGATCTGTTGTTTAGGTGGCTCAGGAGTGAAAAAGGGAGACAAGCAGCGGAGACGCAAGGGCTTTATAGGGGGTGGGCGCTATGTGGGTTCTACCACCTGATTGGGTGGTGAGTACAAAGATCTTTGTCAATGGGGCAAACCAATAACGAAGACCGTTAGAGGGCAGAGCCTGTACAACATAGAACTAGTGTTAATATAAAACCACCTTCTATGTTATCCTATCAAGTGGTGGGACTTCTCCCTATGGTGTTTCTGAAAGGAATCACTCACCGTCCACCAGACAGGGGATCGATCTCTCGTTGTCCGAGTTGGAGAAGAGCACCAGCTCCTTATTGACAAAATCGTTGTAGGAAAGAGCCTTGATGGACTGACCATACAGATACTCCTGCACAGGGAGACCGACAAGGTGAGAAACAAGGACTCAAAAATCAAAGCCCTTTTTTTACCTTCAAGAAGGCTTGGAGGTTGTTTAGGGTTCTTGAAGACCTACCTCTGGTAGGTTGAATTCCCTGCGTTGGCGCCTGTTTATCATGAAGTTGGTCAGCCACTCTTTACGCTCATCCACCTTCTTCTTGCTAAAGGCCTGGTCATAAAAATAAAAATAATTAAATAACACTAAACAAGAATCAAGTTGTCATTCACGGACTTAAGGAAAAAAAACAAAACACATGAGGCAGAGACAGGTTGGGATAAGGTGGGCGAAAAGATGTCTCACCAGGGTGATTGCCTCATCGTCCTCAGGTCCAGAGTACTTAAATGGAATACGATGTCTCTGCATGTCTGAAAAATACTCCTTGGCTTCCTGCGATGTGCTGGTACCCAGACCTGAATGGACAAAAACCAGTTTAGACAGAACTACTCCTTTAAAAAAACACTCCCGCAGCACAGCAGGGCTATGATAGGGCAGGTATGAACTAGAGGCTTACTTGTTCTGTGTTACTACCACACAGGGGTTTGAGACAAACCTTTGTAGTATTTGATTTTCCAAGATTTGAAGTTGGGCTGGTTTTCTTTCCACTCTGTGAACTCGGGGATGCTGTAGAAAGACACCTGGGTTTTCTTGTGAGTTGCCTGCAGGGAGAGAGAAGAAATGAAAACAAGGATATTTTTGTTTTCTAAAAGTGAGTGTTCCACTCACCCTTACTTTTATTTATTTTTTTCACCACTTCACGGCGACGTTAGTAAAGGACTGGAAATTTGGAGAGACACTGATCCTGTTTTGAGTTTTGTGTGTAGAAACTTTTGGTGCAATTCAATTTTAGGCCAGCAGGCATACGTCTAGCTCCTGAGGACTCGACATAAGCAACCATTTGCTATGGAGTGCAATGAATATGTAGCTTTCCTTTCAATCACTACATCAGCTCACTTCCAACATCCACTCCATCATCTTTGATTTACAGTGTGCTAATAATGAGCCACCTGGTGTTGCGATTTGTTGGGAAGAAAACCTGCATGCTTGACACTGTGTGGTAGATGGTTGCCTATGTCTCATGGAGGCAGTTGCCATGCAACAAACTGTTCTCTGCTCCAGACAAGATCTGACTAAATGTCAGACCTCGTGGAAAAGGAGAAAGCGTTTGACCTCACCACGACCTCACCACAACCCATCTGTCACACCAAAAACAGAAAAACGAAGAGATGTGACGTTTCCTTATTTCAAGTGGCCTTTGGCAAGCTGAATATAAACATTAGCAAAGCATACCCATGCCCCGTAAATAATGCTGAATGGCCTTTGTGCTCTATCTGTATTGATTTTTGATTTTGATATACTCTATTGATGCCTGTTGGGAAATTATGCTCTGCATTTAACCCATCCTAGCTGTGTAGCTAGGAGCAGTGGGCAGCTGCTGTGCAGCACCCGGGAACCAACTCCAGTTCATCTTGCCATGCCTTGGTCAGGGGCAGACAGGAGTACAAACCCTAACGTGCATGTCTTTTTAATGGTGGGGGAAACCGGAGCACCCGGAGAAAACCCAGCGCAGACACGGGGAGAACATGCAAACTCCACACAGAGGACAACCTGGGATGACCCCTAAGGTTGGACAATCCGGGGTTCGAACCCAAGACCTTCTTGCTGTGAGGCGACAGCACTAACTACTGTGCCACCGTGCTGCCCAAATTGAAGGTGTGTTGATGAACGTTATCTGCGCATATGCCACGCATGTTGGGTGTGAAATGGAAGAGAAAGAAGAATTCTGGAGTGAGTTAGATGAAGTGGTGGAGAGTGTACCCAAGAAGCAGAGGAGTGGTGATTGGAGCGGACTTCAATAGGCAGGCTGGTGAAGGGAACAGAGGTGATGAGGAGGTGATGGGTAAGTGTGGTGTCAAGGAGAAGAATGTGGAAGGACAGATGGTGGTGGATTTTGCTAAAAGGATGGAAATGGCTGTGGTGAATATATATTTCAAGAAGAAGGAATTGTCATTACCGATTTCAAATATTTGCTTCATTATAGAATCTTTCTTAAGCCTTTGTCTTTCCGGTGTTTCCTCTGTATTGTGCAATCTTAAATGGCATCATACTTTGACCGTCATGATGTTAAGCCTGAAGTGGCTGCTAGGTCTTAGTGTGTGCTCTGTGTGTAGTAAAACTGCTACACACCCAAATTCTTTTGGAGACGATAAGGATTTGAATACCTGAAAACCTCACATCCATTACAAATGAACAGTATGGTTTGTAGCCTTGTCAAAAGGTGTTCAGGTTCGAGTGTTCCAGAGGCCTGTCACCAGATGGCAGCCTTTGCGCATATTCAAACAACAGACCACTGTAGCTGTTGAGTTTTCTGCCTTGCTGGAAATCTCAAACATGTTTAACACTGCGTGAAGTTTTGTTCACGCAGTGTTAAACAAACCCCCAAATTCATAAGTAAATACCATCAACTGTGCAGCTAAAACATGAAACACTAGAATCAAGACAGTTGTTTCCTTTATGGCCGGTACAATAGACAGATTTACCAGCCAAAATTATGTTCTGACACATGCGCGGGGACAACTTCCCAACCTGAGAAATGCATTTTGAGTTTAAGGCGACTAAGTACCTTAATGATGGGGGTGATGAACTCTTCCAGGAAGTTGTGGTGGAGCAGAGAAGGCCAGTTGTGATGGATGAAGTTGATCAGCAGCCCTTTGATGTGGGAGCCATCCTGGTCCTTTAACGGTTATAAACGAAAGGTTATGAACAAGCTGTTTTTAGTTTTATTAATGTCAGTCAGTCATCCTCAAAGCAAACTGATATCCATGTATCTATGTAACCACAGCAAGAGGAAAACTTCGTAAAGGAATAAATAATTCCGTTTATGGTGAATAATTTTAATTAGGATGTACAATAACTAGGTTTAAGAATAAATAAAATGGTTTTGGATGAAACAACTATTTGAAGAAATAACTCAGTTTAGGTTAAAATCACTAGTTTGTGGATTAAGGCTGTGGAGCAGACCTGATCTGTCATGATCATCAGCTTGCCGTAGCGGAGGGTCTTGAGGGACTCTGGGTCACCGTAGTTCTTCCTGTATTGAAGACCGAGGATCTTGATGAGGTTATTGATCTCCGCGTTCTCCATTATCTGCGAGTTAAGAGGAGGAAACCATGTCAAACTGCCAGCAATTGTTGTGACAGGGGACAAAAATCTCAGAATACACTTATACCAAACAAGGAAGCTTCCACCTAAGAGCGTGGTCAGCTGACCTGTTTATGGGAGGCTTCCCGGACATTGAGCATTTTTCCCCTGAGAGGGAAGACCCCGTAGCGGTCTCGGCCCACAACACCCAGCCCAGACACGGCTAGCGTCTTGGCTGAGTCTCCCTCCGTCAGAATCAGCGTACAGCTTGCAGAATTCTTGCCACCTGCCGGAGGACACAGTCATCAAGGGACATCAGGTCACATGTGTGCCAATTCATTTGACCTCTAACAAGGGTCAAACCCAATCCTGTGAACCGACCACAGTCATTTTTCTCAGGACAAAGGTTCTGGCCTTTCTCTGAGATCAATTTAAAAAAAAAAAAGGTTTCAATCCAATCATAACATGGGAGACCAATCAGAAGGGGGCTATATAGTCAAGATGTGAATGACCAGAGCCGTTAACAACCAGCAGCTACTTTTTGGATAAAGTTTGCCTTTTTGAAATCCTTAGAGGGAGGCTAGACAATTTCTCCTGAGAAAGGTCAATGTGATTGGCTGGTGAGGTGAGGTCCGAGTGCATAGAGCAGAACCAAACCACCACAACAACAACAGTTACCTGCATCGTTGGCATCATCCAACTTGGGCACCCCTTTGATCTTTGTGTGTTTGACAGCTGAGCACTTCTTGTTAAGCTGTGACTGGGCCTTGAACTTCACCCAGTTCATGATGCTCTCCACAATGCCACAGGAAATGGCCTGAGGGAGAAGCACAAGGAGGAAGAGAGTGTTTTTGATGTAATCGATTCAATTATGTGGGTGTCTCTAAGATAACTGCTTCTACCAGATGGGTGTATTTTTATGCTATTTCTGTTCTCATTTTGAAAATGTGGGCTGGTTAGGTTTGGTGTGTTAACTTCCCATCTGCTGTGTTCTGGGTAACATGCACATGCTATGAAAAAGAGGTTGCTCCATCTTACAGTTGAAACACAATCAAACTCTCATCTTGGGGCGATACGAGTATCTGGATGCAGTGCTGATGGACATTCACATGGGTTTGTGTTTAGTTCGCACCTGCTTGATGAACTTGTCACTGAGGGGACAGGTGGAACCGAAGCTCTTCTGCTGCAGGGTCATGTTCTCTTTGGTCTGGGAGTCAAATGTGGGATTTTCAATCAGGCAGTTGACAAACAGCCACATGTGGTTCTTCACCTGGATGGAAAGGGACGAGAAGCCTGGTTTATTTATGCAGCCTGCTGACTGAGGGGCATCGTTTACTATATACCCCCGTCACCCCCAGACCTTGACATATTGTCCTCATTTGACGATTTTGGTTGATCTTCAGTATGAATCATGCCAATTGTGTTTAACCAATACAACCCAAACAAGCTGTACCACTCAAATTACTCTTCACAAAAAATATAAAAATTTTACAGTGGGTCTACTGCTATTTAAATTCTATCCGGAGTGACCCAATATTTTCTCCAAAGTTTTCCAATTTTATTGGACTTATCAGCACAAGACTGTTGCACCATCTGCTGTAACCTGTTGTTCAGTAGTTTCATGCCGTTTGTGTGAAACCTCATTGTCCCTACTGACACCAACCCTGCCAGGTCCTCTCTGAAAACTATTCTTACCCCCCGCCCCCCACCAACACCAACACCCTTCCAGAGCTAGCAAAACTTTACAACAACCACACCATAAATTAAAGTAAAATACTTAAATACTTTAAGTAGTGTTTGTACCTGAAATGGTTTGACAACCACTCCTGCCTTGTTCTTCTTCTTCACTACCTCGATGAGCTTGGACACCACCTGGTCTGCTACGAAGTCGGTGTGCCTCCCTCCCTGCAGGTCCACAGTTCACATAAATCTCCAACACAAGAAACAACAAAACAGGCCTTGGGACACCTACCAGACTCGTACTCAGCTGGCCAAACGAACAGGGCCAGCTAATTCAATCATTCCCAGGATTCATTATGGCTGCTCAGAGATATGAAATTCATATTCAAACATACTAAAATGAAACTGCATCCTCAGTGAGTAGGCTTGCCTTCTGTAGGTCCAGTTACAGAGCCTTTAAGTTCTTTTGCAACTTGGTCGCAAAAGTCCTGCCTGTGTCTGTTACAGAGACCGTAAATACATCTTGCCTTCATCAAGTCATTACAAACATCATTTATATTTCTAAAAAAATTTGATCCCCCCCACCCCTTTTCTCCCCAATTGTACTTGGCCAATTACCTCACTCTCCCGAGCCGTCCCGGTCGCTTGCTCCACCCCGTCAATCTGGGGAGGGCTGCAGACTACCACATGCCTCCTCCAATACACGTGGAGTCGCCAGCTGCTTCTTTTCACCAGACAGTGAGGAGTTTCGCCAGGGGGGCGTTGCGCGTGGGAGGATCACGCTATTGCCCCTCCCAGGCGCCCCAACCGACCAGAGGCGGCACTAGTGCAGCGACCAGGACACATATCCACATCCAGCTTCCCACCCGTAGACACGGCCAAGTGTGTCTGCAGGTACACCCAACCAAGCTGGAGGCAACACGGGGACTCGGTAGGCAACGGAACAGACCGCCACACCACCTCGACACCCCATTTATATTAATTTGTTTACTTCAGAAGCTATACACTGGATTTTACGTAATAATTATGTGCCATAGTCCAGTGTGAGAACTCGTACAGAAACTTATTAGGGACAACTATTTTATAAATGATCCCGTGTCCTGACATCCTATCGGCTGTCAGCATAGAGGACACCACATGCAACCGTGATGAACTGATTCAACTTTGTGTGAACCATCTTAAATCTATTGGCCAATTTCATCAGCAACATTACTGGCCCATTTTTACATTATTATTGATAAAAGTACCTGAGCATTGTTTTTCTGGGTTCAGCGCATCACTGCAAGCATGTAATGGGTTTATTTATAAGGCATCTTTGCATCCAGAAGGGAACACCAAATACACACACACACACACACACACACACACACACACACACACACACACACACACACACACACACACACACACACAAAAGGAGGGGTTATGACGTTTTTCACCTTGGTGGTGGCGATGCCATTGACAAAGCTGACTTGCTGGAAGCCCTTCTCGCTCATGGTGAGGCAGACCTCCCAGCGGTCATTGACCACCTCATGGACCACGGTGAGGGGCCCGCCCAGCTCGTCTACCTTGTCTTTCACATACATGTCAACGTAGCTGCGGAAACCTGTAACCTGGAGAACACAGACGGGACGGGCTGTCTTGGTTATATTTGATAATAATGTCAACCCTCTCCATGCCGACGCAGTGAGTGTTGGAAGCTAGAACCTAGTATTTACCAAATGAAGCCCAGAAACAACATCATCTTTTATATAGGGTTTATCAGTCCCTCCCCAATACCTATGGAGGTGTTTAGGAGAGATGGCAGTGGAGTTTTTAACTAGATTGTTTAACACAATCTTGGCAAGTGAGAGGATGTCTGATGAGTGGAGAAGAAGCATACTGGTACCGATTTTCAACAATAAGGGTGACATGCAGAACTGTAGTAACTACAGAGGTATAAAGTTGATCATCCACAGCATGAAGATATGGGAAAGAGTAGTAGAAGCTAGATTAAGAGGAGAGGTGATGATTAGTGAGCAGCAGTATGGTTTCATGCCACGAAAGAGCACTACAGATGTGATGTTTGCTTTGAGATTGTTGATGGGGAAGTATAGAGAAGGTCAGAAGGAGTTACATTGTGTCTTTGTGGATTTAGAGAAAGCATATGACAGGGTGCCAAAAGAGGGTATGGTATCGTATGAGGAAATCAAGAATGGCAGAGAAGTATGCAAGAGTGGTGCAGGATATCTATGAGCGCAGTGTGACAGTGGTGAGGTTTGTGGTTGGAATGACTGATGGGTTCAAGGTGGAGGTGGGATTACATCAAGGATCGGCTCTGAACCCTTGTTTGCATTGGTGATGGACAGGTTGACAGACGAGATCCGGCAGGAATCTCTGGATTATGATGTTCGTGGATGACATTGTGATCTGTAGTGAGAGTAGGGAGCCGGGTAACGAGAGCCTGGAGAGGCGGAGGTACGCACCACCCTGCAGGTATCCTCACCCTTATAAACAATACAGTTGCATAACAACCGAAACAAACGATCAGTTTCATATGCAATTAGGTGTGATGATTAACGAGAGTCTCAATGGCCATGTGTACTAATCACAGAGGATTTGGAAATGTTTGCAACCACAGCATTGTAATCTGTGCCTAGCCACATATGAAACCCGATCGTTGGTTTCGGTCGTTATGCAACTGTATTGTTTCTAAGGGTGGGGGTACCTGCGGTCAGTTTAGACTGAAGAGGTCACTTAGATGAGTGATGAAATGTATCTGTCAATAAACGTCGTGTCCCGATGAACTGATACAACTTTCTTTGATTTTCTTACCTGGATTATTGAGCATGTATAAAGACAGCTGAGGCTGGACGGTTTGGAGACAAAGCAAGAGGCAAGATTGAGATGTTTTGGACATGTGTGGAGGAGAGATGCTGTGTAGGACGCTGAATATGGAGGTACCAAGGAAGAGAAAAGGAGGAAGGCCAGAGAGGAGGTTTATGGATGTGGTGAGGGAGGACATACAGGTGCCTTGCGTGACAGAGGAAGACACAGCTGACAGGAAGAGATGGAAATGGATGATTTGCTGTGGTGATCCCTAAGGGGAGCAGCCAAAAGTAGTAGCAGTAGCAGTAGTAGTAGTAGTGGTAGTGTCAGTCACTCAAATCAAGCAGTACGCATGGTGGACAGTGAGACAGGGCTCTTGTCCAATTTTAGCTTCCAAGTGTCATAATTTATTGGACTATTTAATAAAAATTTCGTTCGCTGTGAGGTTAGCCAACTATGGTAATGTTGGTCAACTGTGCCATACCACTCCATAACTGAAGTTTATTCTTCAGTTAGAACTTGGTAGGTCTATGTCTCCAAAAGGTGTGTGGTTGTGTGTCTAGAAAAGACCATCAATATATTTATCTTTTTCATACATTTTAATACAAATACCAGTTTCTGAAAGCTAGAAATAACCAACATTATTCTTCGTACTTGGAGAAAAGAGGTTGAGAGAGATAAACAAAAACCAACACAAATTACTTTTATTCCCTTACTCATAAATTTGCTTCATAAAAAACATAGCTAGAGTTAGAAAGAGCAAAAGAGAGAACTTACAGGCAGCCTCTTGCCATTGAGGAACACCCGGACCCCCTTGGTGGAGCCGGCGATGTCATAAGCCCGTCGGGTCATGAGGGCCAGAGTGTCCTGGTCCAGAGCACTCATCTTGAATTTGGCCAGGTCAGGCTGGAAGGTGATGCAGGTGAACTCTTCTCCATCAAAGGGCTTGATCTTCGACTCTCCCGCCCTGCCCATGTTATTGTACCACGTCTGTGAGGAAGAGGAGAATGGCATTAGACACAGTGAAACCTTACAGAGGAAGGTAACTGCACAGAAACAACTGGGCTTTAGACTCCACCACCCACCTGACTGAATGACTTCTTGGACTCCTTGCAGGCAGTCTGAACAGTAAACTTGGTACTGAAAATGTTGCAGAGTTTGGCACCATATCCATTACGGCCACCTGAAGATTCATGCAGTAAGACAAAAATGCTGTTAATTTTCCCAAGAAAAGTACCTCTCAGCCCCAACACTACAGCAGGTTCGTACAAAGTTGAATCAGTTCATCTGGACACATTAACTGGAAGAAACGTTTCATCACTCATTTAAGCGACTTCTTCAGTCTCAACTGACTGCAGGTATCCCCACCTTTATAAACAATACAGTGGCATAATGACCAAAAAAAGCAATCAGTTTCATATGCAAATTGGCGTGACCATTAACCAGCATTACAATGGCCGTGTGTACTATTCACAGAGGATTTGGGAATAGTGGCAATCAAAGAATTGTAAGACGGTGACAGATATACTCTTAGACCCCCTCGGTTCAGGGATGGTCCTTCCTTCTTCACATAGATGCCCTCATTGACTCCCTGTTCAAACCAGCGTTCCTCCCTATCAAGGATGTGCACATTATGAAAGCTATGACGTTAGTTAGTGACATAAATACTTATGAGCCCCTGAAACCAGATCCAGGCAGTGGTTACAAGAAAAAGGTGAGGTGAGAGATTATCTGAAGCTGATAGAACAGGACAATGCTATTGACAGAATTTTATACCATAGATTATACCCAGGGGAAGCTACACCTAGTCTGTATGGTTTACCTAAGATACATAAACAGGATGTGCCATTAGGGCCTATTGTTTGTATGATTAACTCAGTGACCGATACCATCTCTAAGTCTCTGGCATCTATTCTTAACCCGTTGGTAGGCGGTAATGAACATCACATTCAGAACACTATGGACTTTGTGGATAAGATGAGGGGCGTCATCATGGAGAAGGAGGAAACAACGGTCTCTTATGATGTTAAGTCTCTCTTCACGTGCGTTCCTGTTGATGAAGCAGTGGAGGTAGTCTCTATGAAATTACAGAACGACCCCACCCTTAGCAATAGGACCACCCTCAACAGTGACCAAGTGTGTCTGCTCCCGAAGCTGTCAGTCTATGTAATTCACATACAAGGGGCAGTACGAGGGAGCAGAAGCATGGGTGTGCTAGGGGTTCCCCAGTTTCACCTATAATGGCCAACTTGGATATGGAGGAGGTGAAATAGAGGGCTGTGATGTCCTATCCAGGGACACCACCTAGCCATTGGTTCAGATTTGTGGATGACACCTGGGTTAAAATTAAATCTCAGGGGCGTCCATGTAGCATAGCGGTCTATTCCATTGCCTACCAGCATGGGGATCGCCAGTTCAATCCCCGTGTTACCTCCAGCTTGGTCAGGCATCCCTACAGACACAATCAGCCGTGTCTGCGGGTGGGAAGCTGAATGTGGGTATTTGTCCTGATCACTACACTAGCGCCTCCTCTGGTTGGTCAGGCGCCGGTTCGGAGGGGGGGGGGAATTCGGGGGAATAGCATGATCCTCCCACCAGTGCTGTAGTACTCGAGTCCAGGACTCGGACTCGAGTCCGATTCGAGTCCTGATTTTCATGACTCGTGACTCGACTTGGACTTGAGCACTGATGACTCGGACTTGGACTCGTGAATTTACTGCATTCGGACTCGGAAGTTGGAGACCCGGACTCTGACTTTTTAATTGATAAAGACTGTTTTTGTTAGATTTTTTTTAAATAATAGGCCCTATTAAAATATATTGATAGCTATATTAATACTGTAACATTATTCAATTTCGCGTAAGGGCAGGCACGTGTGTTCCACCTACATGCGGATTCACGTGGCGTGCATACCGTCATGTTCAGTAGCGCGAAGATGCCTAAAGAGACCCCCCGAATTGTGCGCTTTGCTTACACAGATTTTACAACAAATTCCAGCAAGATCACCGCTAGATGTTCGATATGTAAACGAACTATTGAGGAGAAGACCGGGACAACCTCAAACTTCAACAGACATCTGTCAAGGATGCACCCAGAAAAGTAAGTGATATGCAGTCAGTTGATGATATGGTTGGTGATCAGTTAACGTTAGCTAGCTAGCTATCTAGCTACGGTAACAATAGCCTCTGAAGTAACTCAACCACTGGTCCAAGATGTTCGGTTAGGTGGTGTGGCGGGTATATCATATCACTAGAACCAAGTGAGATTGTATAGGTAAGTTAAGTAACGTTACTGTTAGAATGCTAATGCAGCATTGCACAGAAAAGTCACAGTACGGTTCGCTTTCCGTACGAGCGTGCCATCGATCTCACTAATGAATTGGTAAGTAACACGCAGCGTCTTCGTGTTATAGGGAGATTAAAACTGATTTTTCTTATTTATCATTTAGCTAATTACCAAGTAGCATACACTTAACGGAAAAAACACCACTCTGAACTACCGTGTTAGCATTAATCTTAACTAGCAATAACAAATCCGCACATTGCAGATCTCCGCCATGAATATTCTCCAAGTGCGGAGAAGGAAGAAGTCTAGCCTATATGCATCCACAAATAATGTTGATAAAATGTGCACAACTTTACAATGCAAATAAAAATTGTAGGCTATTACTCGCTAAATGGACTAATTGAAGAAAGCTAATGTGGATGCCACCACTGGTTTTGTTTAATGTAGACCTTTTTTATTTGTATGTCAGATCTTTGACTGTGCCCGAGTGGATCACTGGAGCCATCTTGGAACTCGACTCAGACTCAACCTTGATGACTCGGACTAGGGTAATAGGGACTCGACTCGGACTCAGGTAATGGGGACTCGACCTCGACTTTTCTTTGGTGACTCGGACTTGGACTCGAACACTGGGGACTCGAGACTCGACCTCGAGGTTTAGTGACTCGACTACAACACTGCCTCCCACGCGCTACATCCCCCTGGCAAAACCCCTCACTGTCAGGTGAAAAGAAGTTGCTGGCGACTCCACATGGATCGGAGGAGACACGTGGTAGTCTGCAGCCCTCCCCTGATAGTGGAGCAGTGACCAGGACGGCTCTGAGAGCAGGGCGATTGGTCAGGTACAATTGGGGAGGGGCCCCTAAAAAATCATCTTAGGGCGTACCACATTTCACCAACCACATTAACTCTGGACAACCACATCAAGTTCACCAGGAGGATGTGAAAAATTACAGGTTAGCCTTCTTAGACTGTGAAATTGCAATTGGTGATGGGGGACATTTGATTGTTGATGTTTTCCGTAAACCAACACATACTGATCAGTACTTAAAGAGAGACTGACATGCCCTTTCTGAACACATTTTTTAACATTGGGAGTTTGAATTATAACCGAAAATAGGTGTGTTTTTATGAATTCAAAGCTATTGGCTACTCCATGTCAAATGTCACTGTGCTACCGCTCATGTCCACCGACATGATAACGGACCGATAAACGTCAATTAATATCACAATTCGATGAGTATTTTGACTTTATAACTCAAAATCCGTTACAAACAATAACACACAGGTACATGGATATGAAGTTTTGACATGGATCCAGTTATCCACAGCTCTCATACGTAGTATAGAGGGCTGTGTAACCCTATATGCAAATTGACTGGTGTCTACGTATCCATCGGCACTATTTGTCATTGGACACCATCGACAGTCAATCACAGATCTCTCTTGAGTGGCTGCAGAGGCGCTGTTTTGACCACTGAATTTCTCCGTGGTCACATTCTAACTCGGAATATAGCCTATCAATAGGAATTTTCAGATTTTGATGTCAGTATCACTTTAAGGTTTGACTCATCATCCACTGGAGCACAAACTAGGAGCCATCGGGATGCTGTACCACCGAACTGAAAACGTCCCCAGCAACAAAGCGGCCAGGAAAGTGGAAAAATCCCACATTAAACAGGCCCTGGTTAAGTGTGGTTATTCTAACTGGGCATCTGTCAAAGCCAACAAGACATCCAAAGAGCGCGCCAGCCGATCCAAGACAGGACACCAGCTCCCCTGCCACAAACACAGCAATACAGTGTACGCTGTTAAATGCCAGCAGGATTGCCGTGACTTGTACATCGGGGAAGCCAAACAAACGCTGGCCAAGAGGATGGCACAACACACAAGAGCTAACACGTCAGGCCAGAACTCCACAGTCTATACCATCTACAGGCCAGTGGCCACTCTTTCAAGGATGACAATATGTACATCCTCGATAAGGACAAATGTCAGTTTGAACGGGGAGTCAAGGAGGCCATCTATGTGAAGAGGGAACGACCATCCCTGGACTGGGGGGGGGGGGGTACATCTGTCGCCATTTTACAATGCTGTGATTCCAATTATTCCTCAATCCTTTGAATAGTACACATGGCCATTGTAATTCTAGTCAATGGTCACGGCAATTCGCATATGAAACTGATCATTGGTTCGGTCATAATGCAACTGTGCCGTTTATAAGGGTGGGGATACCTGCAGTCAGTTGACAGTGAGGAAGTCACCAATAAACGTTGTGTCCAGATGAACCGATTCGACTTTGTGATTTCCTTACCTGGATTAATGAGCATGCATCAAGACTACAGCAGGTTCTCAACAAATCCTCTAAAGTGTATTTAAACACCGATTTCTCTAAGTACTTAAGCTCAGCAAGCTCTGACCAAGAAACAGCCATGCCCAGATTTGACAGAGGTTCCTGCATCACTCTTACCAGTAACTTTCTTCTGATCATCATCGTAGTTACTGGAGGTGAGGAGCTGTCCAAAGATGAGGGCAGGCACATACACCTTCTCCACCTTGTGCTCCACCACGGGGATACCTTTCCCATTGTTCCACACACTGATAACGTTGTTTTCACTGTAAAATGACAACACAACAAAACAAAAAATATGCATGATCATTATTTACTGCAAGTGTTCATAATGCAGGTGTGAATCGAGGTGGCATGGATGTGGAAACGGGGTTCAAACAGGTGCATGGTGGGGTGTTCTTGTGGCACAATGTCCCAGATCCACTCAAGCCAGGCGTCTTTGTTTTCCTGTCTTCTCCTGCCTCTACCCTCCAATTCACTACAAACAAAACTCTCGACCCTGAAACAAAGGTTGCACAGTGATGTCATACTCACGCATCAATGTTGACCTTAATGCAGGACATGCTCTTATCCCTCTGCTTGTTGTCAGCAGCGTTCACTGTAGTGAGAAAACCACATGTTGAGAATCTGGTGAGGCTCATAGCTCAGCCATAACAATTACAATTGTTCTTCGTGAACAAGGAGAGTGTAAAAATCTGAGTTAAGGCACCAAAGACACAAGGTTAAAATGTTCCCGTCTTGACACCTCTTTTAGATTCCTTTTATTATGGCCCTTTCAGACACAGCCCAATGAGAGCTGTGGTCGCTGCTGGATTCAGTGCACATCTGATTAGGTGTTCGGGGACGTCGTGGAGGACAGAGCAAAATAAGCGGCGTTTTCAAAATTTCTAGCGGAATTCATCACAATTCACTCGCACTTTGCTTGGCACAGCAAAAAGCCATTGCGATGCGGCACGAGTCAAGGCTCGGACATAAACCATTACTGCTCAATAAAGGGCATTTTTAAGGAGTCTCTGTGGGTTTCTTGAGTGAGAGTGCACCTTTTGCTTTTAACTTACCAAGGATCTCATCAAAGATCTTGTAAAGGCCTGGTACGAATGTCACATCCCTGCAGTTCAGTCCCACTTCTTCATCGTACACCCACATTTGCTGTAGAGAGGAGATAGCCGAGTGGTTATAAAATGTCAACCCATAAATGTTGAAAGCAAACGGTTCATTTCATTTTCTTCCAAGGGACATCGGTCACTCAAAACTGAAATAAGAAATGAATTATTCTGCAAAAGGTTTAGGTGACCCAGCCTAACCTTGTCTTTTGTTACAGTTTGATTAGGTTAAATTTCTGTAAGGAAACCGAGTCGTCACAGTAATGGAGATTTAGAAAATGGATTAAAAACAAGGTATGTATAATCGGCAAGCAATTTTAAGTTAACAGCTGAAAATAACCAAAACTACAAAGATAGCCAAGACAAAAATAAATATCAGCAACTAGAGATTTTACGTACACAAAATTTAATTTTACATAGCTATTCTGTTCATATTCAGACATACAGACTTGGTGGTCCAAGGCCTTACCTGTGTGACTGGCTCCACTGATCCAACGTAGGAATCCGGTCTGAGCAGAATGTGCTCCAGCTGGGTTTTCTTCTGGTAGATCCTTTCTATCGATAGCCTATTTGGATCCTTACTCATTTTCTCCACCAGTTTGTTATCTGGCAAGCTCTTTTGAAATACAAACGTTGGACACAGGTTCTAGTCAGCACACATTCTTGTAAACTGCAGTAAGACTTCAGCAGCCAGTCCGTTTGTGCTACGCCTGCCAGGAGCTGCAGAGCTACTTCCCCAGACACTGCCAAGCTGTAATTTGTTATCAGCTTTGAGTCCTGGGTTCAAAATGTGTCAATTCAAAACTCTTAATAGCGTCTTTGAGGGATTTACAGTGCCTTGCAAAAGTATTCAACCCCTTGTGCTCTGAAAGCTCAAAGTTGACACAAATGACAAATTATTCCCAAAACAAACTCAGGTTAACACAATTTGACATCATTAGTGTGCACCCGTAACATACTAAAGTAACGGTCTCATTAATGGGCATAAAAAGCCCCGTGTAAAGGCCACTAGCCCGGTGTGAACTCCATCAGAAACTGAAGACAAAGGATCAATAATACTGAAGTAAGAGACAAAGTGATTAAACGCTGGCAAAAGGCCAAAAATCTATAACAGAAATGTCTGTGAATGTTCTCATTCATCCAGGTTCACCTGGACTTGGTGTATACTATAACATATATATGGTATATACTATAACATACGGTATATACTATAACAGTGGTTCTCAACCTTTTTGGGGTCCTGGGCCCCCTGCGTATTTTTGATCTACCCTGAGGACCCCTCCACCTGATCTTGGGGGAGGGGGGTTGCAATTTGATAGAAACAGTAGAAACTGCATTTTAAATTGCATTATAGCATTTATTCACTCTTTGGGGCAAAAATAAGAGCTTTCAGTTGTAACTTAGATATAGTTAACAAAACAGAATTCTTATGCAGTAACTTTCAAATATATGTAACAAAACAGAATATGTATTCAGTAACTTTCAGATATATGTAACAAAACAGAATATGTATTCAGTAACTTAAAGATATATGTAACAACAGAATTTTTATGCAGTAACTTTTAACAATGCAAACGGGAGCGAGATCTCTTGTAATTAGAGAAAAAAGTCCCGTTACCCTTTATAGTTTAGGTAGATAAAGGTCTCAGTCACATTTGAGTAAAATAATCCTATTTCTATAAATGTCATAGGATCTTTTTTTTTTAAAGAGATTTTATTTTCACGGACCCCTTGCAATTACACCACGCACCACTAGGGGTCCGCGGACCCCCGGTTGAGAAACACTGGTCTATGGTATTCTTTTAAGAAGAAAAATGGGGAGAGGAGGCTGGTTGGGGGGGGGGGGTCCAACGGAAGCAAAAAGTCTGCTTTCAACCAAAATGCGGTGGCCGTGGTTGCGGTACGAGGGAAAAGCTACGCTGTGTGTGTGTGTGAGTCGTCGGCAATGTGGCCCGTCCATTAACAGGCTGCACGACGGTAGATAGGTAGCGGGGTTAGATGAGAGTATTCGCTCAACGGAGGAGACTGAAATGGTCGTCTAAAGTTACAACGCCGCCATTAACGTGCGGCTTTCTTTTGTTGCGCGCTACACGCGTTCACACTACGCCGTTAATATGCTAGCTAGCTAGCTAACCACATAGCTTCCCGGCGCCAGTTGGGATAACGTTGATAAATCAAGAGACGGTACCTTCAGCGGTAAAGCCATTCTTCCGTTGTTTTTTTTTACAAAACCCCGATAACACAAAAAAATGAAAATTTGGGGACGTTAAAATGTCACTTTTGGCGGTTTACGAGGAACTAGTTAATTCCAGCAAGCCTTCCACTCTCCGCTACCGTATCGCCACTCCGACTTCTCCCGGTTTGAAAACTCAAATTTAAGTCCCTCCCTCCCGCTAACGGAATCAGCCAATCAGACGTTGAGTTCCCCCCTTCGAACGGAACCAACCGCGACGTATATCCGCTCTTACTCCCGCCCCCGTGTTATGTGTGGTCCAATCAGCATTCGATATTTGTTCAAACGCCACCCTTTTCTTACCCCGTCGTTTTTGGGGGAAATAAATTGGTCAGATTTTATTCGTGAAACAGCTATTTAATTCAAAAGGGGGTCTTCTAATGAGTTATTCTGAATTTCCGTCTGTTATCATATAATTCGCTTGTTTTAATGGATGCCATTATTGATTGTGTTGTTTAAGGGTGACGCTCACCCGCTTCTTTCCCCTTGTCGGTTATCTTTAAATGACGCCATGAAGGAGACTGTTGTAGGGAAAATATGAGCGTTATCCAGCCCTTCAACCCGGAAGAGAAGGATCAGATCCCTCTTTCAGAAAGACATTGCCACTGTTCCATATGTTAGTGTAAACTAGTGATAAGACACGTTAGCCCCCTAGCTAACGGGTCTGACCCTTTAGCCGAGCGGTCAGTGACGTCGCCTTGTGGTGCAGTACACCCCCTGTCGAATCCCGCACCGGGCAAGAAAATAACCGGTGACGTCATTCATTACTGAATACTGAGGAAAAGTTTGGACCTTGTCTTTAAGGTTGATCACAAACAAACCTCGAGATGTCTGTTTCGAACTTCTCCATCGATGCCATCCAACTGCAAAAAAAGAAAAATGGCATTGACGTTCATTGCACTGTCACTTGTTAGTGAAACGACCACACACCTGTTTTGACTGGGACTTTATGGAAAGACTAGAAGAACCCCGCTACAATGTAGCGGTTTGGTGATCCACCCGTCTAAATCTCCCTCCTCTTCATCCTGCCAGCTAACCGCCTTCCCCCTGCCCCTAACCACCCCCCCCACTGCAACTCCCTCCCCCCAAATGCTCGGAATCATCTGAAATGCTGAGAAAAGTGGTTTTTAGCCATTTTTAGAAAATGCATATTTTGCATAATTATGCATAATTATTTTAATTTTCTGCTATTTTTCTGGTCCTCTCTGGAACAATACCTACCACCTCCAAAAAAAAATGAGGCTCATAAGTGCATTTTTGCAAAAATGCATTTATTTTGCATAATGCCAAAACATTTCTAAGTCCGAGGAAAAAAAAGTTATAGGTGAAAAAATTAAAGATGCTCAGAATCATGTGAAATGCCGAGAAAAGTGGGTTTTAGCCATTTTTAGAAAATGCATATTTTGCATAATTATGCATGATTATTTTAATTTTCTGCTATTTTTCTGGTCCTCTCTGGAACAATACCTACCACCTCCAAAAAAAATGAGGCTCATAAGTGCATTTTTGCAAAAATGCATTTATTTTGCATAATGCCAAAACATCTCTAAGTCCCAGAAAATTCTTTTTATATAGGTGAAAAAATCAAAGATGCTCAGAATCATCTGAAAATGCCGAGAAAGGTGTTTTTTTTAGCCATTTTTAGAAAAATGCATATTTTGCATATTTATGCATAATTAATTATGCATATTTTTAATTTTCTGCTATTTTTTATAGGTGCCCCTGATCATCCCCAATAACCTCCAAAAAGAATCAAGGCCTCCAAGTGCTTTAAGTTTGGCCGTTTATAGACTCTCACACAGACACACACCACACACCAGACACACATGGTGACAGTACAGGAGTAGAGATTTTGGTCAGTATTGTAGCGAATTCGGGCCTGTTTTCTCCCCCTCCCTGCTCCCTGTGTCGCTGGGGACGTCAGCTCTGCTGACGCAGGTACAAGCAGCACATTGAGGGGCACTTCACACAACAGCAGCCCCCGGAGCATGTGGAGAGGTATTAAAAACATAACAGATGACAAGTGCAGAACCCCACACGTCACCTTTGACAGCGCACTCCCCCACACGCTTAACCAGTGCTTTGCACACTTTAAAACGCAGAACAGCGGAGTGAGGGTCCAAGTGACCCTGCCCAAGGAGGAGCATGCACTCGTCCTACAGCACCATCAGGTGAAATCCGCTCTGAGGAGAATCGATATCTCCCACGTGGCAGGTCAGACATGCACTGACCAACTAACAGGGTCTGTGAATGTTCTCATTCATCCAGGTCATGGTTATCCAAAGGAGCTGAATCAAGTGCAGCTGGACTGTATTACATTAATACTGAGTATTAATACATTAATACTCAGTATTAATACTGAGTCTCATCACCAGCCAGTCAGACTAGCTTGGTCTAGTCAGAAAGGCACGAACTGAGGAAGCCTCTTGGATGAGAGGCGAAACGTCCTCACGGATATATACCAAGTCCAGTTGCACTTGATTCAGCTCCTTTGGACAACTAACAGGGGTGTTCACCGACATCTTCAACCTCCCCTTACAACAGGCTGTAGTCGCCACCTGCCTTAGATCCACCACCATTATACCTGTACCCAAGAAAGACAGCAGTCAACTGCCTCAATGACTATCGCCCGGCTGCCCTGACCCCAGTTATTATGAAGTGCTTTGAGAGGATTATGCTCTCTCACATCAAGGACATCATCCCCAATGATCTGGACAGCCACCAATTTGCCTATCAGGGGAACAGCTCTACGGAGGATGCAGTCTCAATTACACTTCATGCAGCCCTGTCCCACCTGGAGCGTCCAAACACATATGTCAGGATGCTTTTTACTGACTTCAGCTCCACTTTCAATACGATAATCCCCCGTAAACCGGTACACAAACTCAGCAACCTGGGAATAACCGCCTAACTCTGTTCACGGATTATGGACTTTCTCACTCACAGACCACAAAATGTCAGGATAGGTAACCATCCATCCATCCATCCATTATCTTGACCACTTAGCCTGCTCTCAGGGTCACGGGGGATGCTGGCGCCTATTCCAGCAGTCATTTGGCGGCAGGTGGGGAGACACCCTGGACGGGCCGACACACACACACACACATTCATACCTAGGGCCAATTCACGTGACTTACATGTCCTTGGATTGTGGGAGGAAACCGGAGCGGCCGGAGGAAACTCACCCAGACACGGAGAGAACACGCAAACTCCACACAGAGGACGACCCGGGACGACCCACCAAGGTTGGACTACCCCCAGGGCTCGAACCCAGGACCTTCTACCACCGTGTGTGTGTGTGTGTGTATATATAAATAAAAGTCTACCATAAATGCAAAAAGCCTCAACTTCCAAGGGCCCCTGTGGAACCCTTTTATGTCCCTACCAACGTCAAAATCAAACCCTTGACGATGACTAAGTGTGTAAAATCATGTTTTTGGTCAAACAAAACCTTTACTAAGACATCATTCCCACCAGGTGTTGTACCCTTCTCTATTCAACTGCTTGGCCTGTTTGTTCTCTGTTTTTGATCTCTGTTTATTTCAGGCATAATTGCAACCCATGCAGTAGGCATGTGCTGGGGAGCCATGTGTATATACTACTACTACTAGTACTACTAGTACTACTACTACTAGTACTACTACTAGTACTACTACTTTTGGCTGCTCCCGTTACGGGTCGCCACAGCAGATCATCCATTTCCATTTCCTCCTGTCCTCCGCATCTTCTTCTGTCACACTAGCCACCCGCATGTCCTCTCTCATCCATCTCTCCATCTCTTTACCAGCAGGGGCCCAGACTTTGCTGCCAACATACTGAACAGGGCCCACTCTGCCTTCAGGACCACCAGGTCCAGTCTTGCCCACCTCCAGCAGCGCTGCGTACCATTCTGGATGGCTGTCTTTGATCCTTTGGTGAGATCGTTGACCATAAGTGCCTTGGAAGGTGTTCCCCGGAGGCTCGTATGACGGTAGTCCCCACAGACTGCCGAGCCATGGACCTGTACTCTGGTTCAGGAACAACAAAGGCCGGTACATTGGCATACTCTTTGCCCAGGACCTTGAGGCTGATGTGTACTACGCCGTCAGTTAGCTAGGGGCTAACGTGTCTTAGTAGTAGTTTACATCACTAACCGCTCGGCTAAAGGATCAGACCCGTTAGCTAGGGGCTAACGTGTCTTAGTAGTAGTTTACATCACTAACCGCTCGGCTAAAGGATCAGACCCGTTAGCTAGGGGCTAACGTGTCTTAGTAGTAGTTTACATCACTAACCGCTCGGCTAAAGGATCAGACCCGTTAGCTAGGGGCTAACGTGTCTTATTAAGTAATAGCACAGTACAGCAAACATTTTCACCCTACCCTACCCCCCATAACCCCGTCCCTATAACAGGTAATACAATTCAAAGCAGGGTTAAAGATAATAAAGATACAAATTAAATTCATAAAATAAAATAATAATAGCAATAATTTCTTTCACAGGCTGATTAGAGGGTGTGGGGTTTTTTTCCAGTTGCTTTTACGCATATAAACAACCAGGTAGAGTTGTTCTGCTCCCCCAGAGCTCGTTCTGGCTGAAGCATTAGTATTACGTCTTAAGAAGTACAGAAACAGTCCCCAGATTTGATCAAAAACACTCTGTTTACGTCTAACAATATACATTATCTTTTCCATTGACATGTTTGAAGCCATTTCTTTCACCCACATACCAATTCTTGGTCCATCAACACTTCTCCAATTAAGGGCAATTACACGTTTTGCTTGTAATATACACATATCTGTAAATCTGAACTCATTGCTATGTAAATGTGGGGTGGTAGGATATAAACCAAGTATAAAAAGCTTTGGACTCAACGGTCATTTCTTTGACAAAATTTGATCAATCATATCAACAACATCTTGCCAGAAGGTTTTCACTTCCACACATTCCCATATACAGTGAAACAGCGTCCCCCTTGCCTTACTACACTTAATACAGGTATCAGGAATGTTGTCATTAAACTTGTGCAATTTCACAGGAGTTATATGTGTACGCATCAGCCATTTATACTGTAGAAGCTTTAGCTTGCTGCTAACTGTCTGTCTCTGGGCCTCTTTACATGCCTCACTCCTCTATATCTCCCTCCCATCATCTCAGTTTTGTCTCTCATGCACTCTACTCTCTTTTACCACTTTCTATAAAGAGAAACAAAAAGTCAATAGGAATGTGCAAACCAGCACTTAAAAGTATTTCTGTAGTACAAAATAATAATTAGAGGAATATCAATAAAAACAAAAATATCACTCAGTGCAGTGAATCTGCCAAATCCCAATATCTCACATACAGTCAATCAATAATCGGTAACAAGTGTAGCATGGTTAAAAATATCATAACCAAAATTTGTTGTATAATTACGCAAAGTATCACCACATGATTATTATTAGTATTATTATTTTCATTGCTAACATTGTTATTTTATTTTATTATATCATCAGGAAACGCTTATAGTAGCCCCTCCCTGTTGTGACCCCATTTCCTGCTAGTAGCCCAAAACGTATGTTCCCCCTGACCTCTGTCTCTTCCCCGCTTTGGACATGTAGAAAGAGGTATGTGTTCATTGTTGTCTGCCCCTGTAATGTATTTTATCCATTCCTAATGTGTCTCATGTCTAATGTGGGTCCCAATTCCTGCGTAGGCCACAGCAGGAGCTGATCTGAAGTTTCCTGAAACCTATCCTGTTTTGTTTATATGCGACAGAATACAGATCCCATGCATGAGAGAAGTTGACCTGTCTTTCCTGCACAACACAATGAAAAGTACACCAGGCCACACAAGCACTTCCCATAAAGAAACAAACAACCAAAACAAAGGATATGGTGGTATTGACAGTTGGGTTCTGTTCCCCTTTCTCCTCTGCTCAGACCTGGAATCCGCAAATCTGGGTCATGGCACCGATGACGTAACCCTAATTGGTGTCTCCTAAGCCCTGCTTTAACTAAACATCCCACCACCAGACCTCCTAACCCAGTGTTTCTCAACCCAGTCCTCAAGGAACCCCCCTATCCTGCAGATTCTCATTGTAACCCTGCATAGGTAGCCCTGCTTGTACTTACTCGACCAATCATCTCGCAGCACTTAATTATGCAAGGTGTGCAACGTCTGATAAAATTCATTGCTGATTGGTTGAATAACTACAAACAGGTACCTATTCAGGGTTGCAAAGAAAACATGCAGGATAGGGGGTCCTTGAGGACTGGGTTGAGAAACACTGTCCTAACCAGTATCTGTACTGTGTTATTATTATTAGTAGTAGTAGTATTATCAGTATTCTTATTACTTATTTATATTAATTAATGTTTAGTGTGGTTCGGAGTTGGGGTGAAGAGGAGTCATTTGATTGCGGTGGTAGAGCAGTCCGGTGTCATTGTGTCTCGCTTGTCACCTTGCAGAAATACAACAGAATTGTCTCCGAGAATTCAAACTCATTTCGCATGAATCAGGAATCAGGAACTTTTGTCATCTCACTTCATGCCCTTGCGTACAGGAAATGAAACAAAATGCCGTTTCCCCCCCAGCCCACAGCAGTACAACACCACAAAGACAAAAACACATCCAAATGAGTCCGCGGTGGTGTAGCGGTCTAAGCGTCGGCTTTGAGTGGATGCAGCCCCCCACTGGGGAGCGAAGGTTCGCGCCCCGGTCTCGTCAGATCCGACTACGGCCGGACTCGATGAAGCAGCGATATTGGCAACGCTGTCTTCGGTAGGGGGGCGGAGTCGCCTTGTGTTCGTCACATGAATGCGTCTCTGGGTGTGTCGGAAAAAGTAGCGGTTCGGCCCGGAGTCGCCTTGTCACGGAAGTGCACTGCCGGTCGGAGAGATGCAGTTGGCGAACGCATGCGCAGTACGAGGGTGGGTGTTTGAATAGGGATCGATTGGTCACTAAATTGGGAGAAAAAAGGCAAAAATCCAAAAACTACCAGAACACACATCAAACTAACACATATGTCCGAACTAAACAAGAAACTCACTGTCCCAGGAGAACGAACGCCAGCCAGGATGACTGTCGGAACCGCCAGTCTGCATGGGCTAGCAGTTAGCTTAGCCCGCTTCCGCTTCCGCTTCCTGTCACACTACCCTCGGCGTTTCCTCCTCGGGCGCAGCTCCAGGCAGGGGGCCGTGGTCCCCGGACCCACCGGACGAGGCAGCCCAAGCTCTCCCAGCCAGACACCATCGACACACCTCCCCGCACTCCTCACGACGACACCAGAAACACCACAGTCAAAGCCAGGTGAGGCCGCCGCAAGACCGCCCTCGGCGTGGTCTGCATGGGCTAGCAGTTAGCTTAGCCCGCCCCGCTCTCCCAGCCATCAAACGAAGACGAGCTTAGACGCAGACGTGAACAAAGACACTGCAGCGGACGGGACTGAGAGAGCCCGCCCAAATGTGAATTGGCGCCGCCATCTTCCCACACCGGAACCGTGTGGGGGAAATGGCGGCAGTCTTTAACAAAGGCAGCGGTCATTTTTTTCACGAATGCTAGCGTTAAGTGATTCATAATTTTCAAATAAATTAAACATACTGTAAACTACTACTGAGACCCGTTACCCTTTAGCCGAGCGGTTAGTGATGTAAACTACTACTAAGACACGTTAGCCCCTAGCTAACGGGTCTGACCCTTTAGCCGAGCGGTTAGTGATATAAACTACTAAGACACGTTAGCCCCTAGCTAACGGGTCTGACCCTTTAGCCGAGCGGTTAGTGATATAAACTACTAAGACACGTTAGCCCCTAGCTAACGGGTCTGACCCTTTAGCCGAGCGGTTAGTGATGTAAACTAATAATAAGACACGTTAGCCCCTAGCTAACGGGTCTGACCCTTTAGTCGAGCGGTTAGTGATGTAAACTACTAATAAGACACGTTAGCCCCTAGCTAACGGGTCTGGCCCTTTAGCCGAGCGGTTAGTGATGTAAACTACTAATAAGACACGTTAGCCCCTAGCTAACGGGTCGGACCCTTTAGTCGAGCGGTTAGTGATGTAAACTACTAATAAGACACGTTAGCCCCTAGCTAACGGGCCTGACCCTTTAGCCGAGCGGTTAGTGATGTAAACTACTAATAAGACACGTTAGCCCCTAGCTAACGGGTCTGACCCTTTAGCCGAGCGGTTAGTGATGTAAACTACTAATAAGACACGTTAGCCCCTAGCTAACGGGTCTGACCCTTTAGCCGAGCGGTTAGTGATGTAAACTACTAATAAGACACGTTAGCCCCTAGCTAACGGGTCTGACCCTTTAGCCGAGCGGTTAGTGATGTCGCCTTGTGGTGCAGTACACCCCGTATCGAATCCCGCACCGGGCAAGAAAATAACCGGTTACACACACACACATATATATATATATATATCACCCGAGTAGCTTTATTGACAGCTGATGATTGCTTATGGCATGAAACAGGCTTGTACTGTCTCGTAGAGAATTTACTTGACAGACTGGATTATTTTGCTCCTTATTTGTTGAGCACTTTCCCCACTGTTGAGTGTTTCTTTTTTTTTTTTTAATTTATTTCTGATTTTTCCCTTTTTTCTCCCAATTTAGTGGCCAATCGATCCCTATTTTAATTCAAACACCCACCCTCGCACTGTATGCGTTCGCCAACTGCATCTCTCCGGCCAGCAGTCTCGAAGGAGACCGCCCGCCACTTTCTTGACAAGGAGTGTTTCTTTTAACAAAGTTATATATCTTTCATTTCACTAAAATTAGAATAGCTTAATGACAAGTAAGGAAGTCCACATGTCTTAAAGAGGCTGTTCCGTCAAACTGGGACTCTGAGACAAATTTGGCAGAGATAATCATCTGGTCAATAAAGAGCAACAATTTAATCTTATATTGATTGGGTCATGACTGAGTTCTGGGCGGGCTGCTTAACAAATGTGCTGTGTTTGTTTTCTTCCTGAGGTTCTGGGGAGCTCTCTCTTTCTCTCTCTCTCTCCTTTACATTTCGCTCTCTGTTACTTTCTCCCCCTCTCTGTCTTCTCAATTCAATTTTATTCTAATGTACTTCATCTCCATGAAAGTAAAGAGCAATTTTGCCAAAGCATTAAGAAGAAAGATCAATATTTTACATTAACTCCCTCCCCCAGCTTCTCTTATCAGTGTGTGTGTGTGTGTGTGTGTGTGTGTGTGTGTTGCACTACCATTTCATTTGGTTCCTATCTCTGTCGTTCCCTTCGTTTCTCTTGCGCCACTATCTCTCTCCTCTTTCTCCATCACTGGTTAAAAGCTATTTAGTGGTAAAGAGGAACATTCACCGTGACCACCCACGAGCGGGTGGTCACGGTGCTGCGGCGGCCTTCAGCTGATAGCATTTCGCTGTTACGCCGAAGGATGCAGAGTGCTCATTTATCTGTTGCAGTCATGTTAAGTGCACGTAGCCTGTCATTTGATGATACAGTACAGAATGTAACGTTGAAGCTGCAAAAGATCCTCTGCAAAGCGCCAGCATGAAGTCTGGTTCAGCAGGAGCCACATGCAGTAACATGCTCCACCATTCGGCCATGCTTATCTAGTATTTTTCCCCTTGCTAGGGTGCCCACTCATCTGACCTTACCGCAAGTTTTGCACGATAACAAAAGGGCTTAGCAACTTGTGTGTGTGTGTGTGTGTGTGTGTGTGTGTTTTACAACCCAGTCAGATGATAAGCTGGTAGCAGCCGAACCCAAGGCACACACTGTGCACGTCCACATGTGCATACACTCGCTCACACCTTGTCCATGCATGCTCATGGGTTAATGAACAAACGCAAACAGACACTTAGCGTGCTCGCATGCACAAGTATCTGCCCACACACACACACATGCACAAACATACACACGTGCATGCACACACAACAGAGAGGACTATGCTTTTGTAATTGGTGCATTAATCGTCACATAACCGTTGCTCTCAATTGGGAACTACACGTGTGGCTGTCCAGTGTGTAGCTGGATAAGAACAGCATCAGTGAGATGCTGGAGATGGCGGCGCGAACTTACGTTTGCGGTGGCCTCACCCAGTACCGTCCTGTCCATGCAGTGTCTTTGTCCACGTCTGCGTCTAAGTTTGTGTCTTCGTTTGACGGCTGGGCGAGCTGGCGCTGGATCGGCTGGGCGAGCTTGGTCTGCTGCGTCCTGTGGGCCCAGGGACCACGGCCCTGCCTGGAGCTGCGCCCAAAAGAGGAAACACCGAGGGCGGTCTGACAGGATGCGGAAGCGGGGCAGGCTAAGCTAACTGCTAGCCCATGCAGACCGGCAGTTCTGCTAACCACTGCGCCACCGTGCTGCCCCAAAAGAAATCAACTCAGTCAATTTCAAGTTCTTAAGGTGTCCCTAAACCTACCCACTACCTGACATCTAGTATGTCGTGTGTGTGTGTGTGTGTGTGTGTGTGTGTGTGCGTGTGTGTGTGTGTGTGTGTGTTCGCAATAGCCGAACGGGTCATACCAGAGTCACAATGCGGCTTCCGAAAGGATAGAGGGACCGTTGACATGATCTTTGTGACACGCCAGCTCCAGGAGAAATGTAGAGAACAGCACAAGGATCTATACATAGCATTCATAGACCTCTCAAAGGCATTTGATACAGTTAACCGGGCCCTGCTGTGGCAAGTCCTGAAGAAATTTGCATGTCCACCCAAGTGTCTTACCATTCTTGGACAGTTTCACTCAGGAATGATGGCCCGAGTGGTAGTGGGGAACCGCAGTTCTGAGCCCTTTGGTGTGCAGACTGGAGTCAGACAAGGCTGTGTGCTAGCTAGCCCCAGTCCTGTTCAATATCTTCTTAGTCTCTGTTACAACACTGTTACGAAGGAGGCTGGAGAAGCAGGCTGGAGTTACCGTTGACTTCAGGCTCGATGGAAACCTAATCAACATCAGGAGGTTTCAGGCAACCACCAAGTTGACCTCTGAGACCATTATTGAGCAACAGTATGCCGACGATTGAGCCCTGGTAGTTCACACACCAGAAGCCCTCCAAAACACTCTGTCGGCAGTTGTAACTGCATACAGGAGAATGGGACTGATCATCAACACCCAAAAGACAGAGGTAATCTGTCTTTTGGCCAACTACGCCTTGGTCAACGCAGTGCTGGTGGGCAGAAGAAGCGGTTCGAAGACCACACTGAGAAGATGTCAGATCAACCCCTCTTCTTTGGAGGAACGTGCTTTCTGCCGCACAGCCTGGCGCTCTCACATCTCAGAGGGAGCGAAGTACACGGAAAACCGGCGCACACAAGACCGTGTAGCAAAGCGTGCGAAGAGGCATGCTCACAAAGCTACCCCCTGCCCCCTCCAGCACCACTTTTACATGCCCGGTCTGCAACCGCAACTGTGCATCCAGGATCGGACTATTCAGCCACCAAAGGACCCACAAATAGGAGAAGATGGTCATCATCAGGCACGGTGGACAACCAGCAAGCAAGCAAGCAAGTGTGTGTGTGTGTGTGTGTGGACGTAAAGGCCATCGAAGGACACAATTCCCAGCTCATGTTTTGACGTACTGACCAGCAGTGTTCCAGCACAGAGGTCGGGATGCGGGAGCGTGACCTTTGCAGTGTGCACCCCTCCCTGTTCATCTTTTGTTAAATGTGCCCGGAGTGAAACAATGACTTATTAACAATCATTAATTACTGTGAAAGGGCAAGTGGGGACAGGGTCAGGCTTCTCTGTCATGTGTTACAAGGCCGCCGGGACGACTTTAACGTTCCAGATAAACAATCCATGGCGTCACTTGGTTGGTGGTTCTCACGGCATCACGAGGCCGGTGGTATTTAGATCACATTAGCGAGCAATAAATCACTGTCACTTTCTAATTGTAGCATGCAGTAGTATTTTTTGACAGGGCTGCAAGCAACATGGCGCCATTCATGATAACACATTATCTGGCCTATAGCCCATCCACCCATTCATCATCCAAGCTGCTTATCCTGCTCTCAGGGTCGCCGGGATGCTGGAGCCTATCGCAGCAATCGTTGGGCGGCAGGCGGGGAGACACCCTGGACAGGCCGCCAGTCCATCACAGGGCCCACACACACACACACACACACACACACACACACACACACATTCACACTTAGGGGCAATTTAGTACGGCTGATTCACCTGACCTCCATGTCTTTGGACTGTGGGAGGAAACCGGAGCACCCGGAGGAAACCCACGCAGACACGGGGAGAACATGCAAACTCCACACAGAGGACGACCCGGGATGACCCCCAAGGTTGGACTACCCCGGGGCTCGAACCCAGGACTCCCACTGCCGCGAAGCGACCGCGCTGACCACTGTTGCATATATGCAACACATGCAATGCGTTATCTCAGTTGGGTATTTATCTTGACAGAATATAGAGTCTAAAACCTACAGCCTTCAGTTTAAGAAGGTTCTAGTGTTAACATACTGATACTGTATGTGTTTGGCCACATCCCTGACGTGTGCCTCAGAGCATCTCATCGCACTGACTGACTCACGCTGAGTGTCGAGTGCCTCGGCATGCGTATGTGTGCAGTTTCACATGAGTTCTCCATAGAAAGGCCCACACGGTGCCCACACGGTGCCGGCTGCTGCCGCTGCAGGACACCAGGAGGGATGGAGGGTAGAGGGCATCGCCCGGGAGCCCCCGACCTGACGTTTTGATTCAATCAATGTCTGTTCATCAGGGCAGGCGGTGTGCAAACGGTGATTTATCCACCCATTCCACCCATTATCCAAGCCACTTCTCCTGCTCTCAGGGATTCGGAATGTCGCCCTGGTTGGAATCCATCCTGATTTGACAGCAAGAAGGTCTCGGGTACGAGCCCCGGGGTAGTCCAACCTCGGGGCTCGTCCCCGGTTGTGCTCTGTGTGGCGTTTGCATGTTCTCCCCGTGTCTGCGTGGGGTTTCCTCCGGGTGCTCCGGTGTCCTCCTACAGTCCAGAGACATGTTTAAAAAAAGCCCCCAAGAAAAAGGAACAACCTCGGCACTCCGGGCCTTCATCTCGGGCAAAGCCACGCTCAAGGTTGCAGGTAGAGGCCTCTCTACCCCACCCACATCGGTGGAGGCCAAGAAACTCGACAAAGGGAAATTAGCAAACGAACAGCCCGAGCAAAACTGGGATCTACTTTTAGCTATACGCGAATGTCACCTATCATCACAGGTTGGCCCCGTGATGGCCTGGCGGCCTGTCCAGGACGTCCCCCCCCACCTGCTGCCCGACGACTGCTGGGATAGGCTCCGGCATCCCCTGCGACCCCGAGAGCAGGATAAGCGGTTTGGCTAACGGATGGATGGTATACTTACGCAGACAGAAGCCCGGCTTATGGTGCGTAGCGCATCCGTCCGGCCGCCCACGGCGGCGCACCGAGCAAAGTAATCCCCTTTTCCGCCATTTGTTCATCATGCGCTCCCCTCCCGTCTGACCTCCTTCTTACCCGACGTGGAGAGCATCGAAATGTGGGGCCTCCCCCGTGTCATTATGGGGTTGATGCGAGACGACCATACCGCCCCCCCCCCCACACGGGGTCACATTTTCAGGAAAAGAAACAGTAAGACGTTATAGAAAAAGAAAACAGACAAAGAGGCGGCTGCATGGCGCCACGCGCTGTCCACGTTATTAGGGGTGATGTTCCCCGAGCACCGCCAGGGAGGAAGTTTGGGTGGAGTACACTGCCGTATTGGTTTTAACTGCATTAATGTCTCGCGGCCGGCTCGGCCAGCTCTCTCCGGCCGCTGCCCGCGTCGGTTATTCGGGATCGGACCGGGCTTCCTTATCAGCTGGCAGCAGGCAGGAAAGGGGGGCAGAAAAAGGCAAAAGATCCTCTAAACTGGCAGCCGACACCCTGCCAAAATAACCGCTTGAAAAACAAACACGGCTGCTGCGCTCGACCACACGGCGTGTCGGTGTTTTGATTGGTGTGCGCGCGCGTGTTTTCGTTTGACCGCCCTTGTGGGGACCACCGCAAGGGCGGTACAGTCTAAAACAAGCTGTGGGCACATCTCCTCCGTCCCCATGAGGAAAGGGGTTATTTCTGGGCCAGGGGTGAACTGCTGCAGTTATATTGGGGGTTATGGTTTGGCTTAGGCCTCGTATTGTGTATGCCGCCCTCGTCTTAAGGGCCATTCATGACCCGCCTTCATTGGACCTCTAAATCAAAGCAACGTGATATAATTTTAAACCCCAAATCTATTTTGCACGAAGAGACAACCTGTCGTTCATCGCAAACTGTGTGGCTCTTCCCTCTTCACCGTGCAGGAAGGCGGCATTTAATCAGCGGACACCGCTCGTTTCCATGGGGTCACACATGACCCACACATGTCTGAGGGCCAAAATGACCCCAGTGGTGAACGGCTTTCATATTGAGCAAAGACCACGTGTCACTTTCTCTAATGTTGGGGTCGCTCTAGGGAAGGTCGTCACATTTCAGGTTGGAGGAAAAAAAAACATCATCTAGAGCAGTGTTTCTCAACCGGGGGTCCGCGGACCCCTAGTGGTCCGCGGTGTAATTGCAAGGGGTCCGTGAAAATAAAATATCTTTTAAAGAAAAGATCCTCTGACATTTATAGAAATAGGATTATTTTACTCAAATGTGACTGAGACCTTTATCTACCTAAACTATAAAGGGTAACGGGACTTTTTTCCCTAATTACATCTGTTTCACAAGTGTAATTTATTGTATTTTAATAAGAGATCTCGCTCCCGTTTGCATTGTTAAAAGTTACTGCATAAGAATTCTGTTGTTACATATATCTGAAAGTTACTGAATACATATTCTGTTTTGTTACATATATCTGAAAGTTACTGAATACATATTCTGTGTTGTTACATATATCTGAAAGTTACTGCATACATATTCTGTGTTGTTACATATATCTGAAAGTTACTGAATACATATTCTGTTTTGTTACATATATCTGAAAGTTACTGCATAAGAATTCTGTTTTGTTAACTATATCTAAGTTACAACTGAAAGCTCTTATTTTTGCCCCAAAGAGGGAATAAATGCTATAATGCAATTTAAAATGCAGTTTCTACTGTTTCTATCAAATTGCAACCCCCCTCCCCCAAGATCAGGTGGAGGGGGTCCTCAGGGTAGATCAAAAATACGCAGGGGGGGGGGTCCAGGACCCCAAAAAGGTTTGAGAACCACTGATCTAGAGCCTTCTCTCTGCTGTCACGGGCCTTTCTGACCCGCCAGACAGCGGAAGGGTTCAAACTAGGCACTATGTTTAGGCTCGGGGTTCAAATTAGGGGTTGAATTTGGGCTACCTCTATTTTTTTTTGGTTCAACTCAGGGTTCGGATTAGGATTTTGAATTTGAAATAAAATCCCCTACGAGAATAGGGAGACGGACGGTGCGCGCGTGCGCGCGCGCGTCACGGGCGCCTGCGGGGCCACTCCTTGGTTGACTCCACTGGCAGCCGGTGCCTGCTGCCTGCCTGCTGCCTGCGTGGTTGGTGCGTTACCGTTTCGGATTGATCCCATTCCCAAATGCGCGTTGACGCCCTTCCGTCAGCCCTCGCAACTCCCCAGGGCAGCATCAGCTGATCCAGTCTGCCCGCGCGTATAAATCCCCCGGCGCGCCCGACCGACCGACCGTGTGCGGTTGAAACTCGGCGTCTTGGGAGGGGTGGGGGGTGTGTGTCGCACGAACGGGACGATGGTCTGGGAGCTCCGCGGACTCGCCGGTTTCCGTCGCTCGCCGTGACTCCATGGAGGTCGCCCGCTTCCCCGGTTGCGTGGAAAGCGACAAGCCGCGTCGGAGGAGCGCTCGGCCGGATTCGGGAGCGGGCAGCCGCCGGACCTGATGGAGGCGGAGCGGAACGTTCGCTGCCGAGCCGTCTTCCGGACGAGCCCCTGATCCAGCTTCCCCCCCAAAACTACACCCCCTTCAGAGCCAGCGGCCCGCCTCGGCGCGTCACGCGAGGGAGAGGGAGCAAGATGTAAGTGCGAGACCGAGGCGCACGCGTTTCCTCCGACACGACACGTGTTTTGACGCGTTTTGGGGGAGAAGGAGACGACGCGTCCGCGCAGCAACTTCCGCTCTTCTTCCCACCACTTCTGTTGGGATGGAAACGCGGTCGCTCGACGCCACCGAGAGAGGGGCTGCGTTAGACCACAATCCTGCAGGGAGCAGCACCGGTCGAAAGGCGAACTCAACAAGGTAGTATATATCGGTCCCCGTCTTCACCTTCACCTTCGTCATCTTCATCGTCATCTTCGTCGCCTGTCAGTTAGTTGTCACGCGAGCGGAATTTCTCCCGGCGACGCGCGTTCAGACATAAGAACAGCGGCGGCTCTTTCATTTCTCACCATGCGACGACGACAAGGTCCATCCTTTCTCCTCTCTTTCCTCTCTTTCCGATCGCTCACAAGCCAACATTAAGTTCAAAAAGTTGATTGGATCGTTGCATCGATGAGAAATTTCCGCGACGAGTTATTGATCAAGTCAGACGAGTGATTGACCGAAGAGGTCGCGCGGCTGATCGATAATCAATAACTGTTGTGATAGGCTCGGCGGCGGCGGCGGTGTGTGCGATCCTTAAACGAGTCTTTCTTTACTGTCCCGAACTCCCGGACCACTTCGGGGGGGACAACGTCAGCCTGCGAAAGGCTCTGATGCACGAAGCTCCTGCAGCCCGCAGAGAGGAGCTGCTCTTAAAAGCCCCCAAATGAGCTTATAGGGACGCGTTAAGAGCCGAGGTGTGGAGGTCCGCGTCCGGTCCGGTCCGGTCCACTCCTCTCCGAGCTTCCCGTCACCATTTGTTGTCTTTCGGTTGCATTGTATCGGGATGATAACTCAGATATTGTGCGATCCTTAAACGAGTCTTTCTTTACTGTCCCGAACTCCCGGACCACTTCAGCAAGACGCAGAAACGGTCTTCGGGGGGGGGGGGACAACGTCAGCCTGCGAAAGGCTCTGATGCACGAAGCTCCTGCAGCCTGCAGAGAGGAGCTGCTCTTAAAAGCCCCCAAATGAGCTTATAGGGACGCGTTAAGAGCCGAGGTGTGGAGGTCCGCGTCCGGTTCGGTTCGGTCCACTCCTCTCCGAGCTTCCCGTCACCATTTGCGGTTGCATTGTATCGGGATGATAACTCGGATATTGGGATCTCGCGATAGAAAAAAAAACCCCGTGTCGACTAATTAATGATTGTGACAGCTGTGGAAATGAGGCGAGGGAGTATTATTTGCAAACTAGTTTTAGTTTTACTATTTTTCTTCGCGTTAACGAACAGCTCCACGTGACGGAACCTCGGTCGGATGGTGAAACGTGGTGTTTTTTTTTGCACATGCAAGCGGATTTCCTGATTATACGTGGTTATTGTGTGAGATTCCCCGAAGTTGTTGTTGCGACGGTGTTTTCTAGCGCTGCCTCCGCGTTATCCTCCCCGGCGTGAGGGGCGAGCCGCGAAACGCGTTTCTAGGTGAACACGGCGTGAAAACAAAGCTCCCAGTCCACATGCAGCGGAACAAGCCGGGAGCCATTCAGTCTCATTTCAGTGCGTGCGCGCGCGCACTCGCACGCTCCAGACAATACACACACCCGTAGCTAGTGTTGACTCCACACACGCAGTGATTATTTTAATGTCAGCCAAGGAGCCGGAGGGAAATGTGGCGTACAACATTAACATAATCCATAAACTGCTCTTGTGCTTATAAAGCCCGTCATGCCGGATCCGGGCGCCTGTTCCTGCCGCACCGCCTCACACGCGGCACCGCCAAGTCCGGATTTCTGCAGGAGAAAACAAAAGCGAGCTGGTCTGACGGCACGAGATATCTCAGAGGACACGTGCAGCTGTCACAGGGCCTTCACGCCGTCGTAGACGGAGGCTTGGACTGCCAGGTTGTGATAAAAGTCCCGCGTGGAGTGACGGCACTTGGGCGGTCCGCTCCGGTTTGTCAGATCTGGGCCAGAACCAAGCCACAGCAATGTGCCACATATTTGCCAAAGGTGGCCCATATTTGTTTTGCGCTATGTGGGCCATATTCACCGTTTACCACACGGGGCCACTTCAGGGTCACATCCATTTTGTCAGGGCCAGAAGAAGGCCATCAGTGCCTGAAGTGGCCCACATCTGGATGCGATTCCGTCGCCTACCAACACGGGGATCGCGGGTTCGAATCCCTGTGTTGCCTCCGGCTTGGTCGGGCGCCCCTACGGACACAGTTGGCCGTGTCTGCGTGTGGGCAGCCGGATGTGTCCTGGTTCGCCTCCTCTGGTCCGTAGGGGCGCCTGTTCGGGGGGGGGGGGTAGCCTGATTCTCCCATGCGCTACGTCCTCCCGGTGAAACTCCTCACTGTCAGGTGAACAGAAGCGGCTGGTGACTCCACGCGTATCAGAGGGAGGCGTGTGGTAGTCTGCAGCCCTCCTGCAACCCATCACCTGCTTTCATTTACAACAGGTACAGGTGATGGGTTGCTCATAACAGCAGGGGGCAAATGGCTTCACGAACTCTGACAGGGTAGGCCGCCGCACCTGATTCCGGTGCCAACTCATTTACAGCCTAGAGCAGTGTTTCTCAACCCAGTCCTCAAGGACCCCCCCCCTATCCTGCATATTTTCTTTGCAACCCTGACCTGTTTGTAGTTATTCAACCAGTCAGCAATTAATTTTGTCAGATGTTGCACACCTTGCATAATTAAGTGCTGCGAGATGATTGGTCGAGTAAGTACAAGCAGGGCTACCTATGCAGGGTTACAATGAAAATCTGCAGGATAGTGGGGCTCCTTGAGGACTGGGTTGAGAAACACTGCCCTAGATGTTTGGTTTTTTCTGTTCCGCTTGTGTAGTTTTTTGCTTTTTTGCAAGGCGTTCTTTGGTTGCAAAAGTGTGAGAAAATATCTTGGGAGTGGGGTTATTATGTAGGGGAGATGCTGCTTCTCTCCAGTTAGACTGAGACGACTTGTTGCACTGCACAAAAAAAGTTTGTCTCAGGGTTTTATCTTGTTTTAAGGCTCATGATGCTTATGTAAACTACTAATAAGACACGTTAGTCCCTAGCTAACGGGTCTGACCATTTAACCGAACGGTTAGTGACGTCGCCTTGTGGTGCGGTACAACCCGTATCGAATCCCGCACCGGGCAAGAAAATAACCGGTTACATTGGTGGCAGCGGTGGGATCCGGAAGTGTGCAGATCCTCAGAAGTCTCTTCGGAGCGCGGGAAGAACAAAGCGCGAGGGCGCGCTTCCGGGGAGGGTGACGACTGTAAACTACTAATAAGACACGTTAGTCGCTAGATAACGGGTCTGACCCTTTAGCCGAGCGGTTAGTGATGTCGCCTTGTGGCTCAGTATACCCCGTATCGAATCCCGCACCGGGCAAGAACATAACTGGTTACACTTATTTCACTGTTAAAATGTTCTGACCTGGCTGGTAGGAAATACCGCATGCTTCAGGAAAGCAGACTTGTTTCACGATATTTTCTGCAATTTGAGTTCAAAATCTTTTAAGATGATTTCTCCCCCTATTAGGTGAAAATTCCTCATAGAGAGTCTGACCTGCATGAAACAAGTGCACGCTCTTGAAACGAGCAGCATCACCTGCCAGCCGGGTGGCGTCTCCGTCAGCATCCTCAACATAAGCTTAAAGACTCACAACAACATCACGTCCCTCGATAGGCTCGTCCGTGCTGACCTCGGCTGTCCAGCCCTAGTTCGCGTTCAAAACCTTGTCTCCCTGTCGGCGCGTACCTCACCTGCTCCTCCAACCCCCCCCCCACGTTCATTCAAGGCTGCCCTAATTACCTCACCACTGACTGACGTTTCCCCCCTTTCCTCGATGCCTCATTAGTGCCCCTTTATGCTCCCTCTCACTGTATCTGGCGTTGTAATGGTACCTCTCTCTCTCTCTCTCTCTCTCTCTCTCTCTCTCTCTCTCTCTCTCTCTCTCTCTCTCTCTCTCTCTCTCTCTCTCTCTCCCCCCCCTCAGATCCTGCTGATATCCCCCATTCTATCGCGGCTCTGTGTTCCTGTGTCCAATTTCCCCCCCTGTCCCTCATCCCCCCACCTCGCCTCCATCCCCCCCCCCACTGCATCCCCTGCAAAATGTCAGCCCGTTGTGCTGGGTGATGGGAAAGGCACTGCCTTAACGGAGACGCAGCATTAGCCGTTGAATTTAGCGAGCCCCATGTTGTTGTTGTTGTTGTTTTATTTCCCCCGGGTGTCTGCAGCGCCATTTTCAGTTGTCACATGACAGTAAGCCGAGGCTGAAATGCTTCTTTCTTTCTTTCTTTTGGTTTGTTTGTTTTGGTTGATGGGGAGCTGCAGAGCAACAGGCAGGGCTTTAAAGATCCGGTTCAATGAACATCAGTTTTCCAGGTGCATTGTATTGTAACGTGCATGGATAAGAAGACACGCTGGCCGCTGGCTCGCGGCCCTGACCCTTTAGTCGAGCGGTTAGCGATGTCTCCTGCGGTGCGGGCGATACGGGTTCGCCTCCCGGCCGCGGCAGTTCCTGTGGTTGCGTTGTCCCCCGAATTCGCTACGGTACTTTTGTTTTCTTTACCGAGGGTTTGTTAATGTGAAGTTACCCAAAATATTAGATCTGCTGTTATTGTGAAAATATGACCGAACCCCCCCCCCCCGAGAAACCCCTTTCCTGGTTGTTAAACAGATTCAGAAAACCAATTAGCTTCCGGTGATAAATGACGTCATCCAATACGCTGATTTGATTGGATGGTCAATTAATTGCGTCATCAGCCTGTCAGCTGGTCCATTTTCGAATAGTTGCTTTGCGACATCGTGCCAGTTGTGGGCGTCCGGATAGCGTAGCGGTCTATTCCGCTGCCTACCGACACGGGGATCGCCGGTTCGAATCCCCGCGTTATCTCCGGCTTGGTCGGGCGTCCCTACAGACACAGCCGGCCGTGTCTGCGGGTGGGAAGTCGGACGTGGGTAAGAGTAGGGTAATTGGGCAAGTACAATGTACAATTGGGGAGTAAAAGGGGAAAAAAAATCCAAAAAAGAAATAAAATCATGGCAGTTAGCAAGCTAGCTAGCTATCCGTAAAGAGTCTTACGACATCAGAGGCCACGCCCCCTCAACCTCGTGACGAGTGGCTGTGCTCCGAGACGGGGGCACTAAAACTAAACTACTTCTCAAGATGAAAAAATGCCGCTTCTAACATTGATATTCACAGTAAAACTTGTCTGGCCGAATTACAGTCGGTGGGCTGGATCTTTATGAAGAGTCACGGCCTCCTCTTCCTGCCTGCTGGCTTTCTCTGATTCGGTTTCACGTTGGCGGGTTTCGCGCTGTGTTGTTCCCGCGCCCCGAGGGACACTTCCGGGGGGGATCTGCGCGCTTCCTGAGACTTCCGGATCCCGCCGCTTACTCGCTCCGACCAGAACATTGTGTTTTTTTTTACCTTTTTCGTAATTTCTTTTGTATTGTAACCGGTTATTTTCTTGCCCGGTGCGGGATTCGATACGGGGTGTACTGCACCACAAGGCGACATCACTAACCGCTCGGCTAAAGGGTCAGACCCGTGAGCTAGGGGCTAACGTGTCTAATTAGTAGTTTACAGTCGTCACCCTCCCCGGAAGCGCGCCCTCGCGCTTTTTTCTTCCCGCGCTCCGAAGAGACTTCTGAGGATCTGCACACTTCCGGATCCCACCGCTGCCACCAATGTAAGCGGTTATTTTCTTGCCCGGTGCGGGATTCGACACGGGGTGTACTGCACCACAAGGCGACGTCACTAACCGCTCGGCTAAAGGATCAGACCCGTTAGCTAGGGGCTAACGTGTCTAATTAGCAGTTTACAGTATTATTAAATATTTTAATTATTATCGCTTATCTCGACTTGTCTCCCTTCTCGCGTTGCTGCCCTTGAGCCGGCTCATTATAGGGCGGCCTGGCCGGCGTTTCTCGAGATGCCGTTGTACAACAAGTCCCGTTAGATGCCCTCCCCCGTCCCGTTAGATGCCCTCCCCCCTCCCCTCCCCCCTTACCGACAGATGCAGCCCCCCCCAGCCCTTCAACCCCCCCCCGTCATGTGATACTAAGAGGTACTTAGAGATCGATTTCATTTTTTAATCTCGGTAAGTGGATCTTGCCCAGACTTCAGCCATTTTGAAGAAGCGCAGAAGTCGGTTCGGGCCCCTCTTCTCTCTTCTTTCCTGTCAGAGAGGAGACAGCTCATTATCCTGTCGTGTCGTGTTGGCCTTCCTGCTGCTCACAGCATCGCCTGTAGTTTACCCCTACAAAGGGATTGGGTGGCTAACAGTGATGCTACACTGACTTGAGGAGTTTCTCCCCTAATAGGATTAGTAACGCGATCGGAGGCGGCCCTGACCGGCTGCCAGTGAAGCATGCTGGGGCGGGGAGGCCGGCATGCTATTCCCAGAGGGCTTACGCGGGAAATTAAAAGAAGTGCAAACGACACAACACACCGGCGGGCCGTCCCCACGAGCGTCGCTCGCTTATTTGCACAGACCGGTCGCCCCCTCTTTACGTGTCTGTGGACACGCTTCTGCAAGTCACTTATACGCGTTCACTGACGCGTATCTCACAGATGCCGCTAGGGGCGCCCTGTAGCCTACTAGGTCTGTCATGACAGACCGGTCGCCTCCTCTTTACGTGTGTGTGGACACGCTTCTGCAAGTCACTTATACGCGTTCATTGACACGTATCTCACAGATGCCGCTAGGGGTGCCCTGTAGCCTACTAGGTCTGTCATGACAGACCGGTCGCCTCCTCTTTACGTGTGTGTGGACACGCTTTTGCAAGTCACTTATACGCGTTCACTGACGCGTATCTCACAGACGCCGCTAGGTGCCCCCTTTAGCCTACTAGGTCTGTCATGACAGACCGGTCGCCTCCTCTTTACGTGTGTATGGACACGCTTCTGCAAGTCACTTATACGCGTTCACTGACGCGTGTCTCACAGATGCCGCTAGGGGCGCCCTGTAGCCTACTAGGTCTGTCATGACCATGGTCATGACGCAATAGAATGTCAAAAATATTGAACAAAGATGGCGGAGCGAATGTTCCTGACTGCTGTCTTTGCCAACTTCTCCCAGAAAGCACAGCTGTTTAACCTCTTCAGTGACGTCTGTCACCGCTTTAGAGTGACGTACACGCTCCCAATGTCCCTTTTTATGACACTTGTTGCACTTCCTGTTCATTGCAGGACACTTCCGCTCATCGGTGTGCTGCGTCTTGCCGCACCTCCCGCATTCATCTACTGGGTTGGTTGCAGGACCGCTGCCACCATGACGCTGTCCGCCCTTTTTCTTGCGTCCCCCAGCGGCCAGAAGACGGGATTGCGGCCCCAGTGGCAACTAATACGTGTCCATATACACGTATTTCGGTCTCGCAAAAACGTGTCCTCTGACACGTACGTATTGTGATGTAGTGTCAGCGCTGCTGAGCCGTTAAAAGCAGTCTCGTGAAAAGGCAGCGATTTAAAACGGAAAATGTCCGATTTTACATAAAACTGCACGTCTCTGTGCAGGAAGTCAGGCAGTTGGCCACAAATGCAAAAAAATACACAAATAAATAAATGTAAACTACTAATAGGACACGTTAGCCCCTAGCTAACGGATCCGACCCTTTGGTCGAGCGGTCAGTGAGGTCGCCTTGTGGCACAGTACACCCCGTATCGAATCCCGCACCGGGCAAGAAAATAACCAATTACATAAATAAAGGAGGGCACTGACACGCTGTTGTGTGAATAATAATATAACTGGGATATTAAATAAAACACATCCAGGTCCTGCGGCTCACAGCATTCTTTGTCATTTCGCTGTTGTGAGATTATGCTAATGCCTTCCGCTGTGTGCTAAAACAGGCAAGCTCTGCAGCCCAGGGATGTGCAAGGAAACCAAAGCAATTGAGCTGTTCTTCCTTTCTCCAGCGTGATGGGACTTCTCTGGCCATTAGACTTGCCTGGAACAGCAACCCTGCTGTTTTCTAATCCTCCGGTCGAGGGTGAAACAGGAGGGAAACCAGCTTTCAGGTTTCTCGCTTTAAGCAGGGTTGCCAAATGTCCGGTTTCCCCAGATAGTAAATTTGCGGTGGCCCGGACCCGTCCCACACCCGACACTTTCATCCGGCCCACATACCGAGTGGAGTGATGCCACTTGGGCGGTCCGCTCCTGTTTGCCAGATCTGGGCCAGAACCGAGCCATAGCAAACGCCGCACGAGCCACATGTTTGCCAAAGGTGGCCCATATTTGTTTTGTGATATTTGGGCCATATTCACCATTTACCACACGGGCCACTTCAGGGTCACATCCAGATTACATGTTGTCCAGAGCACCGCATCTTTGCCAAAAAAGGCCCACGTGTGATTTGGCATATTTGGGCCATATTTGCTATTATACATGCGGGCCACTTCAGGCTCACATCCATTTTGTCAGGGCCACAAGAAGACCATCAGTGCCACATCATTGCCTGAAGTGGCCCACACCCGGATGCTATCTGGGTTGGGCCAGAACGTCTAGTTTTCCAGTTGTTTATAGGGGTTTGGTTCGTGGGGTTGGCTGGACAATTTGAATGTCTACTGTAGCCTGACCACTGTTTACATTGACATAACAGTTCTAATATATTTCCTCTAAAACTGAAATCCTGTCTGCTTTTTTCCTTTTACCAACCAAACATGATAGTAGATATGACCATCCGCCAATCCCCACCGAGTATCGGACATGAGAGAGTTTTTGATTGGCTGGCTCATCTCATCATCAGACATCCTTTTGAAAGTCTTTACATTCACGTAATGTTTTGAATACAGCGCAAGTTAACAACAGGAAAACTGGGGAATTTATGGTTTTGCCATTTCAATTAATAGAATTTGGATAATATTGGGACGTCCAGGTAGCGGTGCCAGTTCGAATCCCCGTGTTGCCTCCGGCTTGGTCGGACGTCCCTGCAGACACAATTGGCTGTGTCTGCAGGTGGGAGGCCGGATGTGGTTATGCGTCCTGGTTTGTTGCACTAGCGCCTCCTCTGGTCGGTCGGGGCGGCTGTTCGGGGGGAACTGGGGGGAATAGCGTGATCCTCCCACGCACTACGTCCCCCTGGCGAAACTCCTCACTGTCAGGTGAAAAGAAGGGGCTGGTGACTCCACATATATGGGAGGAGGCATGTGGTAGTCTGCAGCCCTCCCCGGATCGGCAGAGGGGGTGGGGCAGCGACCAGGACGGCTCAGAAGAGTGGGGTAATTGGCCGGGTACAACTGGGGAGAAAAAGGTAGTGGGGGGGGGGGGGGTCTGGATAATATCAGCTGGAGCTTAATTCATCATGATGAATCACGAGACTATATATTGCCCTTTTCTAAAGGGCAATATGAGGCCGGCGTAATAAGATATTTCACTAATTTATGCAGTTTTCAAAGACAGGGAAGAAAGTAGACTAATATTTTGCAGTCAAAATTAACAACCTTATGATTTAGGCCAGTCTGTTAGGCAGATAAGTGTGTAAGATATACAGAGTAATTTTTAATGCACACAAAGGCAATGTAATCATTTTGATTTAATAGTTGTCAAACCTAAGGGGAATAGTTGTCAAGCCTAAGGGAATCCACCAATTCTTTTATTTCAAATATGAACGGCTAAAAGACCCACGCTACAGCAGCTGGCTACCAAAAGGAGATGACATGAGTGGATCCTGCAGAATATTGGCATGCATACTGTCATTCCACTAATTGTTGTGCGCAATGTGTTTGTTTCTGCTCTTGTGTTGTGTTGTTCGTGATAATATGTGGAGAGTCTGCTATTGTCCATCTATGCGTTGTGCTGTAGAGTTTTAATGTGTACCAAAAACAAATTCCACAAGCCTTGGTCATGTGGCTAATAATCTAATCTGATCTATTCTAATCTGATCTAAATAGGCCCTATGCTGGTTGACTTCATGCAGCTTTCATGTGGAAGTGCCAAGGTTGAACATCTGAGCCCTAAACACAACCCCTGTACATGCACATCTGTTTGCACATGCATGGTGTTCAGTTTTGACAGATTTGAAATCTGGCAACATGAGCTACAACTAAACTGGTTGCCCAACAAGTTTGGTCCATCACTTGCATATGACATTGGGGAGAAACCTTTGTGTTTCTCCTTCTTTTGATAAACTCTCCTCCACCCTCCACCAATTTTACTTTTTGTGCTTTTTATCATTAATATTCTTCTTTTTTTTTTTTAGGTGTCACAGCTACCGGGGAGGCTGACGTGGGTTTTACCTTTCCCTCTCCTCCCTCCATCCGGTGTTCCCATTTCCCGGAGCATGCCCATGTCCCATGATGCCCTTGCTGGCGGGCTGGCTTCTGCGCCACTCAATGGTCATGTGTTTGCTGCTCCACAGTCTGGTCCTGATGACCCTCTGCTTCCACCATGCTGCCACCAGCTGCTCCAAGACCTGCTACTGCTCCGAGAGCGATAGAGGAGGCAAAACTGTTCGCTGCAGCAATCTGCAGCTGACCGAGATACCCCAAGACATCCCCAATGACACCCGACGCATCTATCTGGATTTCAACCTCCTGACTGCTGTCCCGGCGAACGCCTTCGCCAGTCTGCCCCTCTTGGTCGAGTTGGACTTGTCACACAATGAGTTAAGCCAGCTTGAACCGGGAGCCTTCAGGGGGTTGGGCTCTTCGCTGAAGTTCCTGGACCTCTCCTCCAATAAATTGGTCTACTTCCACGCCGAGGCCTTTGAGGGCCTGAGGTCGCGTGCCAACCTGACCAACAATCCGTGGCACTGTGACTGTAACTTGCAGATGGCCTTACCCCGGGTTGACCTGGAGCCTGCCTCGCTGACCGGTATCGTGTGCCAGACGTCAACTCCACCGGACATTGGCATCAAAGGGCTGGCTTTCCTGTTGGCCCCAAACATTGATCTGTGCGTGGTGATGCAAAAGACTACTGATGTGGCCATGCTGGTCACCATGTTTGGCTGGTTCACCATGGTCATATCCTACCTAGTATACTATGTCAGGGCCAACCAGGAGGATGCCCGCAGGCATCTGGAGTATCTCAAATCCCTGCCCAGTAGACAGGGAAAGTCAGAGGAGTCTTCCACCATTAGCACTGTGGTATAGGGCTGGAAGAAAGCCACAGGACCTACGGTTGTAACCCATTATGTACATGGACTGGAAGGAAGCCACAGCCTGCACACTTATTGTCATTATTGTTCTCAGACGGCTCTGCCTGGCTCTATTGAAGGAGCCAAGGTGGGCAGGAAGACGCGTGGATGCCAGCACAAGAAAACCAGGCCAGGGCAATCTAGTGCAAATGAATAATTCATCGATCAGTGGCCCATTAGGAGTTTTACGTTGGCTGAATGGACAGCCTGGTCTCTACACTTGGGGAATAAAAACAAGGATGTGTTTTGGCGAATTCCGAATTATGGGATTTACAAATGGGATTTACCCAGTGATGCATGCACCTTGATGCACCTCTCTCTCCCACACAAACCGGCCACTCAGGAGGTCACGTGGAACAGCAATATAAGCATCTACTCTGACAAACTCTAATCTAGACCTTCTCAAATACTGTAAAACTGTTTTACCATTAAAACCATCCATGAGGTATTCACCCATATAATGAACAGTAAAATTAGGTTCTTTTTCATTAAAATGTTCTTTAATGGAATTCTCTCTCTTTTATTATTGGTGGTTAAACTAAGTGGTACTGACTTGGGCCACGATATCGCCCGAGTCCCCTGGAGTGATCCGACCATCTCAGCGAAGATGAAAGCACATGCAGTATTTGAGTTGTGCTATAATTTGAATCATCCTTTATCAGGGCACATATTCAGCTCACGCTGCTGAAGTATATATAGTATCACTGCAAGATAAAGGACTCATCAACGGTTCTCAGATGCTTCTGATGTTATCAGACAGCTTCTGTGCTGCAGTTCCATACCGACGAGAACTCCAGAGCTGCGAGTTCCCCCCTGTACATTAAGAATAATTAACAGGGGCTTTCGCCTTGGTTTACTATTGAGCTCGAGTTTCTCTCACTCCCATAAGCCATTGCTCATGAGATTCCATAAATGAAAATTGGTAATGTTTTTAAACAGCTTTCCCATCGTTAGAAGTCACACCGAGCAATGAGCAGCAGAATCTTTTGGATTGATTCAATATTGTGCCAGCAGGAGTCAACCGACTGCTGTGCACCGAGTTGCAATGTGATCCTTTGCAAAATAACATCCAAGGAAAGAGCGCTTTTTGGAACCAACAGGATCAGAACGTTTTGAGAAGAGTCTGAAAACACCTTTTATTAAAAAACAAAAATAAAAAACAATGCCAGTTCAGTCTGACAGCACAGTGATAGACCTAACCCCCCCCCCCATTGTACTTGGCCAATTACCCCACTCTTCCGAGCCGTCCCGGTCGCTGCTCCACCCTCTCTGCTGATCCGGGGAGGGCTGCAGACTACCACATGCCTCCTCCGATTCATGTGGAGTCGCCAGCTTTTTCTTTTCACCTGACAGTGAGGAGTTTCACCAGGGGGACGTAGCACGTGGGAGGATCACGCTATTCCCCCAGTCCCCCCCCCCCGAACAGGCACCCCGACCGACCAGAGGAGGCGCTAGTGCAGCGACCAGGACACATACCCACATCCGGCTTCCCACTCACAGACATGGCCAATTGTGTCTGTAGGACACCCGACCAAGCAGGAGGTAACACGGGGATTTGAACTGGCGATCCCTGCTACACTAGACCTATTTTATACATTTTTTGTGCTTCTCTCCGGTTCTCTCACGTTTCCACTGTTGTCGTCCTGCCACAACTCACTCCTCGCAAGATCACAGAATGAGACTTCTGCTGCAGGTTAGAAATGGATTGATCGGCAGCCAGATAGTGTAACGGTCTAGTCCATTGACTACTAACACAGGGACCGCCGTTCAAATCCCCGTGTTAACCTCCGGCTTGGTCGGGCGTCCCCACAAAGGCAACTGGCCGTGTCTGCGGATGGGAGCCGGATGTGGGTATGTGTCCTGGTCACTGCAGTAGCGCCTCCTTTGATCGGTTGGGGAGCCTGTTTTTTTTTTTTGGGGGGGGGGGGGGTAGCGTGATCCTGCCACGTGCTACGTCCGCCTGGTGAAACTCCTCACTGTCAGGTGAAAAGAAGCGGCTGGCGATTCCACGTGTATCGGAGGAGGCATGTGGTAGTCTGCAGCCCTCCCCGGATCGGTAGAGGGGGTGGAGCAGCGATTTGGAAGAGTGGGGTAATTGGCCGGATACAATTGGTAGAAAACAGGGGAAGGGTCAAAAAAGAAAGAAAGACATGGATTGATCTCTAAATAACCTCATGATCGATAAAGTGGTTAAGACTCTTTAGAGTCCTCTCATTCGTACCAAACCCCTCCCCCCCGTGTTAATGGGTGTTATTTTGGTGAAGGTTTACAATGCAGCATGATGCGAAGCAGTCGTCTGACACCAAGCTTTCTCAAGACTGGATCGAATTAAAAGATTCTGCAACCCATCGCTCAGCTTGACTCCGATCAATAAGAAAATAAGGCCTAGGTTAAAAAAGATACCTGAGTTTTTCTTGAGGGGCTTTACGCCAGAGCACAATGGTCCCTCATACATAAATAACCCCACGAGGGCAGAAATATTTCCCTTTTAGTAATCTGTTTCCTGGTGCTTTAAGTGCTGGCTGGGGTCAGTCCATTGGGAGTTAGAGTCCATTTGTCAGCTTCGGTGACGTGCATCAGCCACGGCCGTGGGGAGGGTGGCGCGGCGAGTCCCTGTCAAACGGGGGTGAAGGACAGTCTGAGAGAACGTTAGTCCACCTGATAGCAGCAAACGTCAGTCAGTAGGCACGACATTAGCCGTCCTGCTGAAACCAGAGACACCCTGTGCCTCTGGAATACCCCTCAGAATAACATGGTAATATTGTTATCCTAATCTCTGGCCAAGATCCAGTGGTCTCACATACAGTACGGACCCATTGTTGAGTGTTATTGATGTGATAAGACGAGTATTGGAGGTGGATTAACAACTTGGCATGTTCTGTCAGATCACCTATCATGAGAGAGACAGAGAGAGAGACGGGGAGGGAAAGAGAGCAAGAGACAGAGGGAGGAAAGAGACAGGGACAGAGAGAGACACACACACAGGCAGAGAGAGGGAAAGAGAGCGAGAGACAGACACACACAGAGACAGAGAGAGACACACACACAGACAGAGACACAGAGAGAGAGGGAGGGAGAGAGAGTGAGAAAGAGAGAGACAGAGAGACAGAGTCACAGAGAGAGAGACAGAGAGAGAGAGACACACACACAGAGACAGAGACGGATAGAGAGAGAGAGAGAGAGAGAGAGAGAGAGAGAGAGAGAGAGAGAGAGAGAGAGGAAAGGGAGAGATGGAAAGGGAGAAGGAAAATGAGACTAAGAGCACAGTATTTTTCAGGCACCTTGAAAACTCCTCCAACCACCTTCTCCCTACTCCCCTTGATAATCGGGGGGGCGGTGGTAAAGAAGAGTTCATTACTTAATGATTACTTTCCTATCACAGCCATTCTTGTTTCTCAGGGACGGCCTTCGACTTTTCTGCCGTCTCTCCCCCGTCTCTGTCGGCCGAGTGCCCGGGGTGATGCTGGGAGCCTGGCTGTCTGGTGATGTCACTCCCAGGGGCTTCCTAAACAGCACTGCAGGGGCTGTGACCTGCTGGTCCATTAAGAGGAGCAGCAGTGGATATGGATCTCCTAATTCACCAGACCTTGGCCCAGAGGGAAATGCATCTCGGCTTCTCTCCTGATGTAATCACCCCTATCAGGAGAGAGCGGGGGAAATGAAGGCAAGACAGGAGGTAGTTTCTCCTCAGTGAACATTTTCAGACATGGAGAAAAACTAATTAGAAAAAAAAAAGTGACCTCCCTGGTGCCAGGCCACCCAGCAGATCCCGTCACAGTGCAAAAGGAAAAGCCAGCGTCAGTGTTTGTGTTTGCCTTGCTTATGATGAGCAGGTGAGATCTTCCTACCGTGGTGAATAATGAAAATTTGATGTGGGCGATCTGGAATGTGATTTGTCAACAAGGGTATCCCTGTGTCAAACACACAAGATGCCTCCGCTCTACAGCCGGGTTAATGAACTATGTATGACAGCCATAAAAGGGCCTCAGCAAAGAGATCTGGTAAGGCATCCATCAACGTGTGTGTGTGAGTGTGACTGACTAATAACTGCTTTCTGTCTCTGCCTTGTGTAGTTGAGTGAGACACACACACACACACACACACACACACACACACACACACACACACACACACACACACAGCGGAGTTGGAGATCTGTCGGGTTTATTTTGCTTCAAAGGAAAAAGAAAAAAAAACCACAGGCATCACTCACGTCTTGTCCTCTGCACGTCTCCACACAGCTCCGAGCATACGTGCTCACTCAAAGTGGGCGGCACGGTGGCACAGGGGTTAGTGCTGTTGCCCCCCCAGCAAGAAGGTCCTGGGTTCGAACCCCGGGGTTGTCCAACCTTTGGGCTCATCTCTCTGTGGAGTTTGCATGTTCTCCCCGTGTCTGCAGTGGGTTTTCTCCGGGTGCTCCAGTTTCCCCCACACCATCAGAAAGACGTGCATGCTAGGGTTAATACGGGTCTGTGCCCCTAACTTGAGGCAGGGCAAGACGAACTGGAGTTGGTTCCCGGGCGCTGCACGGTGGCTGCCCACCGCTGCTAGCTACACAGCTAGGATGGGGTAGATGCAGAGTCTTGTTTCTCTACGGGGATAAACGGAGTATATCAATATCAAATCAAAAATCCAAGTATAAAAACATAAACATGTATAATAAACACACACACAGTATAAAATATAATGAATGCACAGTATAAAACACATGTATCAGAGTACAAATCATTAATTTATTTTACCCACATAACCCATTTTCTTCTATAGTGCAAAAATATACGAAGCACGGGCTAAAATAAATACTTCATGCCAGCAGACCCTCACAGGAAAAGGGAAAACAAACACAGGCATCAGCCACACATCTTGTCCTCTGCACCTCTCCATACTCCAACATATTAATAATAATAATAATAATAAAGTAACCGGTTATTTTCTTGCCCAGTGAGGGATTCGATACGGGGTGTACTGCACCACAAGGCGACGTCACTAACCGCTCGGCTAAAGGGTCAGACCCGTTAGCTAAGGGCTAACGTGTCTTATTAGTAGTTTACAATAATCATAATAATAATAATAATACAAAACTCACGTGACACACTACAGAACATCGCGTCACCAACGAGACGCCATTACAACCCAGCCCCGCGCAAGCTAGCACGAGGCTAATCAAATTAGCCAAACACGAGTAATAAATAAAAATGACAAATCATTTATACAAGGGAGGAGAGACCAATAAGTTGCTCAGCGCCTCACGTTACGGCGTGTATCAGCACAATACAACTTTAAACGGGGAAAACAAAAATGAAGAAAATAGGAAAGAGAACGCAGAGCGCGCTCGAGCGCACGCGCTCGCCGAAGCGCGGCTCGGAGGTGTCACGCCGGAACAGCGCCCCCGGGGAACGAAAGGTACGCATTCTAAACCGCTCGGGTGGAAACTGTTCACAGGTAGGAACCAATGTGTGGGACGTTCACAACAATTAAAAAAAAAAACATTTCAGGGAAAATAAAGAGACGGGATAAAATAAGGAATTCGGCTCGGCGACGTGAGCCATTACTGGAGAAGCAGTGGGGACAGAGCGACAACCCCCCCCCCCCCTCATTTGCGTTTTGGTTTTTAACTGTCCTTTACTTTTAGGCCTAGCCGTTTGGAGGTTTAACCAGCGCAGCCTCAGGTCTGTATCGGGGCTCTTGTCTAGTTTATCTCAGCACTACCCACACACTGCCAGGCTCAGGTTCAGGCCTGTCGCTCAGTCCATCCCATATGACAGTCTGACACTGTTACACACGGCTCGGATGTGCTACACAACTGATTTCCACACACCAGTACTGTACAGACCCCCGGGTTGCTCCAGCGAAGTTAGTGTAACCGGTTATTTTCTTGCCCGGTGCGGGATTCGATACTAAGTGTACTGCACCACAAGGCGACGTCACTAACCGCTCGGCTAAAGGGTCAGACCAACGGGTCAGACACGTTAGCCCCTAGCTAACCTAGCTAACGTGTCTGACCCGTTAGCCCCTAGCTATTAGTAGTTTACATTAGTTCATCGAAGAATGGTGAACACTGAAATGACCTCACCGAGCACGGCTCAGGGATAAGCTGTGGGGGAACCGGCCCGGCCTGCCGATCCTCCTTCGCGCATCCTGTGGAAGTCAGCGCATCACACGGCCTTGTCCCGGCCGAGCAACGCGCCATTTCACCCTCCGCGGCTACAACTCGGCGAGAAACGGGCGGAAGACGCGGGAAAAACCCCCGCTGAGCGTCACGACGACGGAGCCGGACGTTGGTAGGCAACGTGGCGCACGTCAAACACACGACAGGTTCTAAGCCAATCACGGCGCGTGTCGGAGAGCACTTGGCGCCCGTCGAGCACGTGACAGGTTCTCGGCCAATCACGGCGCGTGTCGCAGAGCCAGTGGCGCCCGTCGAGCACGTGACAGGTTCTCGGCCAATCACGGCGCGTGTCGCAGAGCTCTAAGGCCGGCCGGACTCTCTACACGGCGCCGGACCAGGACGCATGCGCACATCCGGCCTCCCACCCACAGGACGCCCGACCAAACCGGAGGTAACGCGGGGATTCGAACCGGCGATCCTCGCGTTGGTTAGGGCAACGGAATAGGCCGCTACGCCACCCGGAAGCCCGCCCCCCCCCCCACGACTTCAAACATTGCCCCTAAGCTGCCAAGTAAAGAGGAGGTTCCGGAGGTGTCAAGATGGCTGCCTCCGATGTGAAGACAAGGCCTCCGCTTTTCAGAGGAGGACCACACGGTAGCTAACCACGCGGTTTTTCATCCATTTCTCTCTCCCCCCCCTCCTTCTCCCCCCTCTCTTCCCCTCCCCCCCCCCCGTTCTCCCCTGACTCCTGCTGGTCCAAGGACTTTTCCCCGTGACACGCAGCAGTATCTATTGATCTAGTTTCGTGTGAACTGTGACTTTGTGTCCTCCTCGCTGTGTGCTGTACGTGCCTGGCAGCGTCCCGGGGCTCGGTTCTGACGGGACTCGCAGCTTTCTGGGCTCAGGCTGTTCAGTACTGACTGACAGCAGGAAGTCTGCGACGGGCGGCCTCCCGTGACAAGCAGGAGACTCGGCGGCACTGAAAAATAGATGGTAAGGCTCCTTCTTCGACGTTTACACACATACACACACACACACACAATTAATCCCCTTCTCATGGTAACACACTCGCACAAGGATGGTAAGGCTCCTTTGACATTTACACACACACACACACACACACGCACACTCTTAATCTCCTTCTCATAGTAACACACACACAGGGGGGAGTGGCGGTGAGGGATTGACATCAAGAGACAGTGATGGGGGGTGATGCATACAAATTCAACAATGCTGTGTGTGTGTGTGAGTGTGTGTGTTTGAGCGTGTACATGTAGAAGGAGCTGCACTACTGTGTGTGTGTGTGTTTGTGTAGTACACGTAGAAGGAGCTGCACTACTGTGTGTGTGTGTGTGTGTGTAGTACACATAGGAGCTGCACTACTGTGTGCATGTGTGCGCGCATGTGTGTGTGTAGTACATGTAGAAGGAGCTGCATTACTGTGTGTGTGTATGTGTGTCTGTGTGGTACACATAGGACCTGCACTACTGTGTGTGTGTGTATGTGTGTAGTACACGTAGAAGGAGCTGCACTACTGTGTGTGTGTGTGTGTAGTACACGTAGAAGGAGCTGCACTACTGTGTGTGTGTGTGTGTGTGTAGTAGACTTAGAAGGAGCTGCACAACTGTGT